>NC_055990.1:91953101-92254351 GCF_018446385.1 Zingiber officinale
TCCATGTCAGTCTTTCTCTTAAAGACCCACTTACACCCAATGGGTTTTATCCCTTCAGGTGGATCAACCAAATTCCATACTTGGTTGGTGTACATGGATTTCATTTCGGATCTCATGGCCTCTAGCCATTTCTTATAATCTGGTCTCATCACAGCTTTCTGATAAGAGGCAGGCTCATTCTCAATGAGCATAGTGTCATCATGCTCAGACAAGAGAAATGAGTATCTCTCAGGCTGACGACGTACCCTATCAGACCTGTGAAGAGGTAGGTCTACTTGAACTGGTTGTTGATTCTCAACTCCTTGTGGAACAATCTCATCATCCACACACTTTGTGGTTCCAGTTCAACTTCCATCTAGGCTTCAGTGCTATGGTCCATATCCTGAACTTCTTCAAGATTGAAAGTACTCCTACTAATTTTTCCAGAAACAAAATCCCTTTCTAGAAATACCCATCTTAGCCACAACTACTTTGTGTTGACTGGAATGTAGAACTAATATCCCTTCATTTCCTTGGGATATCCTATAAAATAGCTTATCAGATTTGGGTCCTAGTTTGTCCGAGACTTGACGTCGAACGTAAGCCTCACAACCCCAAATCCTCATAAAAGACACCTGGGCATCTCTCCCAGTCCATATCTTATATGGTGTCTTTATCACAGCCTTGGATGAAACACGATTGAGTATGAAGGCTGCTGTGTCTAGAGCATAGCCCCAAAGAGATATAGGAAGATCTGTGTGACTCATCATAGATCGCACCATATTTAATAGGGTACGATTCCTCCTTTCGGATACACCATTCCACTGTGGTGTTCCAGGAGGAGTGAGTTGGGATAGAATCCCACACTGAGCTAGATAGTCGCGAAACTCATGGCTAAGGTATTCATCACCTCGATCTGATCGAAGTATCTTAATACTCTTGCCAAGCTGGTTTTGCACTTCATTCTTGAATTCTTTGAACTTTTCAAAGGATTCTGACTTATGTGTCATACACAACCATGTCTACTGAAGTCATCAGTAAATGTAATGAAGTACCTATAACCACCTCTGGCGGCGACATTGAAAGGGTCACATACATCACTATGTATAAGTCCTAACAAGTCAGTCGCTCTTTCGCTGTATCCACTAAAGGGAGTCTTGGTCATCTTGCCCAGTAGGCATGACTCGCATGTCTCATATGATTCAAAATCAAATGAGTCCAGCAAACCATCTTTATGGAGCTGGGATAAGTGTTTATCATTTATATGACCTAAGCGACAATGCTAGAGATAGGTTTGGTTCATTTCATTTGATTTGAACCTCTTGGTATTTATGTTATAGATGGGGTTCTCTAAGTCTAGAATGTAGAGTCTGTTCATCAGAGGTGCACTACAATAGAACATATCATTTAAATAAACTGAATAACATTTGTTCTTTATTATAAATGAAAAGCCTTTCTTGTCCAAACAAGAAACTGAAATTATGTTCTTAGTAAGAGCAGGCACATAACAACATTTATCTAATTCTAGTACAAGCCCAGACGACAGAGATAGATAGTAAATCCCTTCAGCAACAGCAACAACCCGTGCTCCATTACCTACTCGTAGGTCCATCTCGCCCTTCGTCAATGCCCTGCTATTTCTCAATACCTGCACATTAGTACAAATGTGAAAAGCACATCCGGTATCTAATACCCATGATGAAGAAATAGAGAGATTAACTTCTATAACATATATACCTGAAATAGAAGTCTCACTTCTCTTCCTTTTAAGATCTTCCAGGTACACTTTGCAGTTCCTCTTCCAGTGTCCGGTCTAACCGTAGTGGAAGCAGGTAGCATCCTTGGCAACCCCTCCTTTGGATTTCAGTGCCTTGCCTTTGCCCTTGGCTTGGGACTTTCCCTTACCTTTAGGCTTGCCCTTGCCCTTGTGTTTTTGTACCATCAAAATGGAGTTGGGCTTAACCTTCTTAAGGTTTAGCTCAGCAGTTCTCAACATGCTAAGCAGCTCGGGCAGTGGCTTATCAATTTCATTCATGTTGTAATTCATGACAAATTGACTGTAGCTCTCCTGCAAGGATTGCAAGATCAAGTCAGTGGCCAGCTCTTGGCCAAGGGGAAATCCCAACCTCTGTAGGTTTTCTATGTACCCAATCATCTTGAGTACATATGGACCTACGGGAGTCCCGTCTTGCATCTTGCACTGAAACAGTGCCTTAGAGATCTCGAATCTCTCGTGCCTAGCTTGTCCTTGATATAGTTGACGAAGATGTTCAACCATATCATAAGCACCCATCAACTCGTGTTGCTTCTGAAGCTCAGAGTTCATGGTCGCGAGCATGAGACAGGACACATCTAATGCGTCATCTTGATGCTTCGTATAAGCATCACGGTCAGCTCGTGTGGCAGTGGCAGGAGGTGCCTCGGGAATGGGCGTCTCCAAGACGTACAGTTTCCTTTCCTGAGTTAGAACAATTCTCAGGTTCCTGTACCATTCCAGGAAATTAGCTCCATTGAGCTTGTCCTTATCAAGGACAGAATGCAGGGAGAAGGTGTTCGTGTTTGACGACATGGCAATCTACAACAGAAAATGCAGAAAATAAATATCATATTCCACTAATAATTTAATTAGGTCTTTAACTAAATGATGCTCCCATTGAATTATAGAACTTTTGTAGAATCAAGTCATGGATGTGGTCAAACCACACCAACTAGATTCTAACAAACTAGCTATAATTCTTGCAGGACAAGATCCACATCATACTACGCCTTGAGTTAGTTTTGGCTAAATCGGCCGAGACTTAGTATGATCGGTAGGTAACTAATTAACAATTACATATCTATGTAACTCTTGTTTATAGGATCAAGATCCGCATGTATATTAAAACTTGAGTTAGCTTTGGCTAAATCGCCCAAGAATTAATATAAATGTGATTTTGACATATCTACCAACCATTGGAAAATGCCTATAGTTAAACCTGATCCAATTGAGTTTAACTAGTTTTACTCAATCTGATTGAGTTTGTACTCACCCAGGCATTGATAGGCGGGACCAAGATTGTCCCTCCGCACCCTACCAAGATAATATGCGTTGCTCTACTTTGGCAGATTCAACAACAACATGTGATCGAGGTAGTGATGGATATCACGGCATGATAGGCATTTTGAGTTGACGCGATTAAGATCTAATCTAATCGTTAATGTGTATCATATATGCGATTAAGATCTAATCTAATCGTCAAGGCACTAATTAATTACTCTACTCTAGCATGCATCACATACACATACACAAGCAATTAATTAAACTGTGATTAGGTCATGACCCTACTACGATCTTCTCAAGCCAATGATAATATCGGACGGTCAACCTAAGGTCAACAGCTTCTCCAAGCTCCTCCCTTTGACCGCCATGTGTTGCTCGCACCCTCCTCGTAACTCCTCCTCGAATGGATCTTCCACAGCTCCATTTTGTACATTACAAAGATGAAACTCGAGTTACACTCGAGTCTAAACTATTTTACAACATGAAATAAAATAGAAAGACACGACGTGCAGGTCGCGTATCACATATACAACACGCACAATCAAACAAAAATGGCGCGCAGGCCATATTATGAATTACAACACATGTAACCAATCCAATTGGGGTATTTTGGGCCATGACCATCACAAATCATACATAATTCTAAATTATGTATTTTATATAAATTTCTGTAATTTTATTACTGCTTTTTATGATTCTATGAGTCGCAACTTCCTAGTGGTCCCGTTTAGCGATTTTTGGGCGCAATCGCAAAACAATACCCCTTGCGGGGTTAGGGGCAGCACCCCTTCTCGCAAAATGAGTCTCACGACGATCTTACAGCGCCTTTAACCGCTGCCCCAAAACATTTTGGGCGAGACCTTACCGTTACAGAAGGTGTTTCTCGGTAGTCGAAGCCTACAAGTGTTCAAACACTTGTTGCTTCGCTTCTACGAGAAAAATACTCTTAAAAACCATAAAATTAATAAAATCACAGAAACTTACAGATCTTTAATTTTTCATAAAAATTAAAATAAAACAAATACACGCTTCGGACGTGGCTCTGATACCACTGTTGGAACTTTCAGGCCGCAAAAATCGCTTTTTGCGTTGCGGAAACCCCGAAGTTCCATGCCACCGGATCCGTGCGAAGATTAAATTTTTCGTGTACATGTTTTCTAATCCTAGATCTACACTAGATCTACATGGTAGAGAAGTTATACCTTTGATGCGAAGCCCTTCGCTTATCCCGCTCGTCCAAAATTTGCCGGATCTCAAGGGTGTCAAGTGAACACCCCTCTATGTGTATCCACACGAGCAAAAAAATGGAGAAGAAACCTTAGAGTGTGCAAGCACTCTTGAAGGTTTCGGCCAAGGTGGAGGAGAGGGAGAGAAGAAGATGAGAGGAGGAAGAAGGAGTGAATGAATCACAAAATTGTTACCCACACAATAAGTGGTCAGCCACTTCAAGAGGGGTTTTTAAACTCCATGGAATACCAAGAGTCACAACTCTTAATCTCCCTCATGAGGTGGCACACACATGTACTATCCTTGATGATGTGGAACATCATCATTGGCCCACTCTATGCCAACTCACAAATGAGGTGGCATTGGTCAAGTCAAACTTGACCTTTCATCTTCCCTTCTCAAGGCAAGTCAAACTTGACCTCTTCTCTCCCATGGTTGATCAAATCTAACCATTTGATTCAAACCAATTTAATTTAATGAATCTATATCCATTGAATTAAATTGACTCAATGAATCCAAATCTAATTAGACTCATTTAACACATGAACCAAATTGAGTCCAACTCAATTAGTTTAATTAGGATTCCTCTTAATCCAATTTGGTTCATCACAGGAACCTAATCCTCTTGGTTCATCATATGAACTCATTCTCCATCTAATTGCCCTTTGTGTGTGATCCTATAGGTTCTTGTAACGTTGGCAATGCTCCTAAATCCATTTACAAGCATAAGTAATGAGTGGTATCTAGCAACACATCATTACTACCCAAGTTACAAGAATGTTGAGATCCAACATCACCTTGTGACTACTAATTGTGAGTCTCACAATATGTGACAATGTCCTTCTATCCTTGACATCTAGATTGATCAATGTGAGGCATAAACCGTGTCATCCTCTAATCAATCTAAATCTTGAACTCCAAGTAGACTCACTCTAATCAAATGAGCTCAATATCTCATATTGACTCATTTGGGCATGGCCATGCACTTAGTGGTCTCACTCTATCAAGAATAACGATAACACTCCCGTTATATAGGAGGGATAGATCCCATCTACATCACTCACATCCTTTCACATAATTTGTTACATACCCAGTAATCGCTTTTATAGTCCACCCAGTTACGGGTGATAACGAAACTAAAGTATGCAACTCCTTATGTAGGGAACCATGGTGACTTTAGGTCCAAGGACTAATAGTCATACTAATAGCCACATGAGAAAGTATATGACACTCATATAACATTCCATGATACTTTCTCATGGCGGGTCATTCAGTATACATTCTACAATGCATACCCATGTGTCAACTTGATATCTCTATATCCATGACTTGTGAGATCAAGTCATCGAGTTGACCTACATGCTAGTCTCGTTGCATTAACATTGTCCCTGAATGTTAATACTTGACTAGGAATGATTAAGAGTAGTGTTCTCTATATCATCTCACTATCGATTCAACCAACCTTCTACTCAAGGACGTTATTATACTTAGTTATTTGGCACTAATACAAATAAGTATAATAACCAAAACAAATATCTTTATATACATAGGAATATGATACAATGATCCATACAACAATCATTATATGATTGGCTCTAGGGCTCTAACTAACAGTAATACCGTATCAATATATATAGCTCTTAGATCTATCTCTATAAATCTTTATGCCTCAAATACAGGCAGCTTCACCTAAGTCCTTCATTGAGAAACAATTCCCTAGCCAAGTCTTTACAGACTGCAGCAAATGGATGTCATTTCCAATGAGTAGTATGTCATCCACATACAATACAAGGAAGACAACTGTGTTCCCAACAACCTTCTTGTAGACACAGGCAGGGTTCATCTTTATTCTTGATGAAACCAAACTGTTTGATCGCATCATCGAATCAAAGATTCCAACTCGGAGAAGCTTGCTTTAGTCCATATATAGACTTATGCAACTTGCATAATCTGCCAGTATGCTGTGGATCTACAAAACCCTCAGGTTGTGTCATGTACACATCCTCGAGCAAGTTTCCATTCAGAAATACGATTTTGACATCCATCTACCAGATCTCATAATCATGGTATGCTACAATAGCAAACATGATCCGAATGGACTTAAACATCGCTACTGGAGAAAAGGTTTCATCATAGTCAATACCATGAATTTGCTTGAATCCTTTAGCTACCAAGCGACCCTTATAGGTAATAAGTCCATCTATGCCAGTCTTTCTCTTAAAGACCCACTTACACCCAATGGGTTTGACGCCTTCAGGTGGATCAATCAAAGTCCATACTTGGTTGGTGTACATGGATTCCATCTCGGATCTCATGGCCTCTAGCCATGACTCAGAAACTAGTCTCATCACAGCTTCTTGATAGGAGATAGGCTCATTCTAAACGAGCACAACGTCATTATGGTCAGACAAGAGAAATGAGTATCTCTCAGGCTGACGACGTACCCTATCAAACCTACGAAGAGGTAGGTCTACTTGAACTGGTTGGTATTCCTCAACTCCTTGTGGAACAATCTCATCATCCACAATACTCTGTGGTTCCAGTTCAACTTCCTTCAAGGCTTCAGTGAACTTCTTCAAGATCGAACATACTTCCACTAGTTTTTCTAGAAACAAAGTCCCTTTCTAGAAATATCTCAGTCTTAGCCACAAACACTTTATGTTGACTAGGAATGTAGAAGTAATATCCTTTCGTTTCCTTAGAATATCCAATAAAATAGCACTTGTTAGATTTGGGTACCAGTTTGTCTGAGACTTGACGTCGAACGTAAGCCTCACAACCCCAAATCCTCATAAAAGACATCGAGCAATCTTTTCCAGTCAATATCCTATATGGTGTCTTTATCACGGCCTTGGATGGAACACAGTTGAGTATGAAGGCTGCTGTGTCTAGAGCATAGCCCCAAAGAGATATAGGAAGATCTGTGTGACTCATCATAGATCGCACCATATTTAATAGGGTACGATTCCTCCTTTCGGATACACCATTCCACTGTGGTGTTCCAGGAGGAGTGAGTTGGGATAGAATCTCACACTCAGCTAGATAGTCGCGAAACTCATGGCTATGGTATTCACCACCTCGATCTGATCGAAGTATCTTAATACTCTTGCCAAGCTGGTTTTGCACTTCATTCTTGAATTCTTTGAACTTTTCAAAGGATTCTGACTTATGTCTCATCAGATACACATAACCATATCTACTGAAGTCATCATTAAATGTAATGAAGTACCTATAACCACCTCTAGCAGCGACATTGAAAGGGTCACATACATCACTATGTATAAGTCCTAACAAGTCAGTCGCTCTTTCGCTGTGTCCACTAAAGGGAGTCTTGGTCATCTTGCCTAGTAGGCATAACTCGCATGTCTCATATGATTCAAAATCAAATGAGTCCAGTAAATCATCTTTATAGAGCTGGGATAAGCGATTCTCATTTATATGACCTAAGCGACAATGTCAGAGATAGGTTTGGTTCATCTCATTTGACTTGAACTTTTTGGTACTTATGTTATAGATAGGGCTCTTTAAGTCTAAAATATAGAGTCCGTTTATCAGAGGTGCACTACAGTAGAACATATCATTTAAGTAAACGGAACAACATTTGTTGTTTATTACAAAAGAAAAGTCTTTCTTGTCCAAACAAGAGACTGAAATGATGTTCTTTGTAAGAGCAGGCACATAACAACATTCATCTAATTCTAGTACAAGCCTAGAGAGCAGTGATAGATATTAAGTTCCTATAGCAACAGCAGCAACCCGTGCTCCATTGCCTACTTGTAGGTCCACCTCGCCCTTCGTCAATGCCCTGTTAGTTCTCAGCGCCTGCACATTAGTACAAATGTGAGAAGCACATCCGGTATCCAATACCCACGATGCAAAAATAGATAGATTGACTTCTATAACATATATACCTGAAGTAGAAGTCTCACTTCTCTTCTTCTTAAGATCTTCCAGATATACTTTACAGTTCCTCTTCCAGTGCCCGGTCTAACCGCAGTGGAAGCAGGTAGCATCCTTAGCAACCCCTCCTTTAGGTTTCATTATCTTGTCTTTGCCCTTGGCTTGGGACTTTCCCTTACCTTTAGGCTTGCCCTTGCCTTTATGCTTTTGCACCATCAAAATGGAGTTGGGCTTTACCTTCTTAAGGTTTAGCTCAGCAGTTTGCAATATGCTTAGTAGCTCAGGCAGGCAGTGGCTTGTCAATTTCATTCATGTTGTAATTCATGACAAATTGACTGTAGCTCTCTGGCAAGGATTGCAAGATCAAGTCTGTGGTCAGCTCTTGGCCAAGTGGGAATCACAACCTCTGTAGGTTTTCTATATACCCAATCATCTTGAACACATATGGACCTACGGGAGTCCCATCTTGCATCTTGCACTGAAATAGTACCTTGGAGATCTCGAATCTCTCGTGCCTCGCTTGTCCTTGATATAGTTGACGAAGATGTTCAACCATATCATAAGCAGACATCAACTCGTGTTGCTTCTGAAGCTCAGAGTTCATGGTCGCGAGCATGAGGCATGACACATCTAATGCATCATCTTGATGCTTCTTATAAGCATCTCTGTCAGCTCGCGTGACAGTGGCAGGAGGTGCCTCGGGAATGGGCTGCTCCTAGACATACAGTTTTCTTTCTTGAGTGAGAATGATTCTCAGATTCCTGTACCAGTCCAGGAAATTAGCTCCATTTAGCTTGTCCTTATCAAGGACAGAAAGCAGGGAGAAGGTGTTCATGTTTGTCGACATAGCAATCTACAACGGAAATAATGCAGAAAGTAAATATCATATTTCATTTATCATTTAATTAGGCCTTTAACTAAATGATACTCCCACTGAATTATAGAGCTTTTGTAGAATCAAGTCATGGATGTGGTCAAACCACACTACTAGATACATACCAATTCGCTATAATTTTCGTGGGACAAGATCCACATCATACTATGACTTGAGTTAGCTTTGGCTAAATCGCCCAAGACTTAGTATGATCGGTAGATAACGAATTTATCAATTACATCTCTATGCAACTCTTGTATATAGGATCAAAAATATCATTTATATTAAAACTTGAGTTAGCTTTGGCTAAATCGCCCAAGATTTAGTATAAATGTGATTTTTATCCTATCGTCCAACCGTTGGAAAATGCCTATAGTTTTACCCGATACAATTGAGTTAACTAGTTATGCTCAATCTAATTAAGTTTGTACTCACCCAAGCTTTGATAGGCGGGACCAAGGTTGTCTCTCCGCATCCTACCAAGATAATATGTGTTGCTCTGCTTTGGTAGATTCAACAACAACAAATGATCGAGGTAGTTATGGGTATCAAAACTTGGTAGGCATTTCGAGTTGACTTGATTAAGATCTAATCTAATCATGAATGTGTATCATATACGCATTAAGGCACTAATTACCCTACATTAGCATCACATACACAAGCAATGATAGATAATTAATTATTTTGTGATGAGGTCATGACCCTACTACGATCTTTTCAAGTCAATGAAAAGATCGGACGGTCAACCTAGGGTCAACGACTTCTTCAAGCGCCTCCCTTTGACCGTCATGTGTTGAAATCACCTTCCTCGTAACTCCTTCTTGAGTGGACCTTCCACCGTGTCATTTTGTACATTACAAATGTGAAACTCGAGTTACATTCGAGTCTAAAATCTATTTACAACAAGAATATAAAAGAGAGGCACGACGCGCAGGTCGCATATAACATATACAACACGCACAACACAAAAATGGCGCGCAGGCCATATTATGAATTACAACACATTTTAACCAATCATATTGGGGTTTTTGGGCCATGACCATCACAAAAATACACATAATTCTAAATTATGTATTTTACATTAATTTCTATAATTTTACTTCTGATTTTATCGATTTTATGAGTCAACTTCCCGGCGGTCCCATTTAGCGATTTTTCGGGCGCAGTCGTGGGGCAATTGTTAGCTAGAGCCCTAGAGCCAATCATTTGATGATTGTATTTTGGACTTGTTGTATCATATTCTATATAAATAAAGGCATTTGGTTTTTGGTTATTATACTTACTTGTATTGGTGCCAAATAAAATAAGTATAATAACGTCCTTGAGTAGAAGGTTCTTACCTATATCAATCGATTGGTTGAATCGATAGTGAGATGATATAGAGAACATTACTCTAATCATTCCTAGTCGAGTATTAACATTCAGGGACAATGTTAATGCAATAAGACTAGTATGTAGGTCAACTCGATGACTTGATCTCATAAGTCAAGGATATAGAGATATCAAGTTGACACATGGGTATACATTAGAGAATGTATACTGAATGACCCGCCATGAGAAAGTATCATGGATCGTTATATGAGTGTCATATACTTTCTCATGTGGCTATTAGTATGACTACTAGTCCTTAGACCTGAAGTCACTATGGTTCCCTACATAAGGAGTTATGTACTTTGGTTTCGTCAAACGTCACCCATAACTGGGTGGACTATAAAGGCGATTACTGGGTATGTAACAAATTATGCGGTGGGATGTGAGTGATGTAGATGGGATCTATCCCTCCTATATGACGGGAGAGACATCGGTATTCTTGATAGAGTGAGACCACGAAGTGCATGGCCATGCCCAAATGAGTCAATATGAGATATTGAGCTCATTTGATTTAGTGAGTCTACTTGGAGTTCAGGATTTAGATTGATCAGAGGATGACACGGTCTATGCCTCACATTGATCAATCTAGATGTCTAGGATAGAAGGACACTTGTCATATTTTGTGAGGAGTCACAATTAGTAGTCACAAGGTGATATTGGATCTCAACATTCTTATAACTTGGGTAGTAATGATGTGTTGCTAGATACCGCTCATTACTTATGCTTCTAAATGGGTTTAGGGCATTGCCAACGTTACAAGAACCTATAGGGTCACACACTAAGGACAATTAGATGGAGATTAGGTTCATATGATGAACCAAGAGGATTAGATTCATTTGATGAATCAAATTAGATTAAGAGTAATCCTAATTGGGCTAATTGAGTTGGACTCAAGTTGATTCATGTGTTCAATGAGTCTAATTTAGATTATGACTCATTGAATCAATTTAATTAAATGAATTAGATTCATTATATTAAATTGGCTTGAATTAAATGGTTGGATTAGATCAACCATGAGAGAGATTAAGTCAAGTTTGACTTGACTTGAGAGGAAGAGGAAAAGTCAAGTTTGACTTGACTTTTTGCCACATCATTAGTGAGTTGGCAAGATGCGGACCAATGATGATGCTCCACATCATCATGGTTACTTAAGTGAGATGCCACCTCATGGAGGTTTCTATTCTTCACTTAATGGCTCCACATTAATTGCACTTAATGTGGAAATGGGGGTTACACCTTTTTGAAAGTGGTCGGCCACTATTGTGATAGAATGGAATGAATTTTTTATTCAAGGCTTATTCACTTCATCTCCTTCCTCTAGCTCTCCCTCTCCCTCTCCTTCTCAACTTGGCTGAATCATCAAAAGGTGCTAGCACACCTTTTTGTGTGATTTTTCCATCTATGTGTTCGTGTGGATACGTATAGAGAGTTGTCTACGTTGACAACTTCGAGATCCGACACCGTTTGGATGAGCGGGATACGCGAAGGGCGCGCATCAAGGGTAATAAATCTCTTCATGTAGATCTAGGAGTAGATCTAGGTAGAAACTCGTACTCGTATGTTTTTCAAAATTTTCTTCGCACGGATCCGTTGGCTAGGGAGTTTCGGGGTTTCCGAGACGCGAAAAAGCGGTTTTCGCGGCCCGAAAAACCTAACAGCAATGCCCCTTGCGGGGTTAGGGGTGTTAGTTAGAGTTCTAGAACCAATCATATGATGATTGTTGTATAGACTCATTGTATCATATTCTTATGTATATAAAGGCGTTTGTTTTGGTTATTATACTTACTTGTATTGGTGCAAAATAACTAAGTATAATAGCGTCCTTGAGTAGAAGGTTCTTATCTATATCAATCGATTTGTTGAATCGATAGTGAGATTGTATAGAGAACACTACTCTTAATCATTCCTAGTCAAGTATTAGCATTCAGGGACAATGTTAATGCGACGAGACTAGCATGTAGGTCAACTTGATGACTTGATCTTACAAGTCATGGATATAGAGATATCAAGTTGACACATGGGTATGCATTGGAGAATGTATACTGAATGACCCGCCATGAGAAAGTATCATGGATCGTTATATGAGTGTCATATACTTTCTCATGTGGCTATTAGTATAACTATTGGTCCTTGGACCTGAAGTCACCATGGTTCCCTACATAAGGAGTTACATACTTTGGCTTCGTCAAACGTCACCCGTAACTGGGTGGACTATAAAGGCGATTACTGGGTATGTAACAAATTATGCGGAGGGATGTGAGTGATGTAGATGGGAACTATCCCTCCTATATAACGGGAGTGACATTGTTATTCTTGATAGAGTGAGACCACTAAGTGCATGGTCATGCCCAAATGAGTCAATATGAGATATTGAGCTCATTTGATTAGAGTGAGTCTACTTGGAGTTCAAGATTTAGATTGATCAGAGGATGACACCGTCTTTGCCTCAAATTGATCAATCTAGATATCAAGGATAGAAGGACACTTATCATATATTGTGAATAGTCACAATTAGTAGTCACAAGGTGATGTTGGATCTCAACATTCTTGTAACTTGGGTAGTAATGATGTGTTGCTAGATACCGCTCATTACTTATGCTTCTAAATGGGTTTAGGAGCATTGCCAACGTTACAAAAACCTATAGGGTCACACACAAAGGGCAATTAGATGGAGATTAGGTTCATTTGATATACCTAGAGGATTAGATTCATGTGATGAACCAAATTAGATTAAGAATAATCCAAATTAGATTAATTGAGTAAGACTCGATTGAATTAGACTTGAGTTAGACTCAAGTGAGGTTAGACTTGAGTTAGACCCAAGTGAGGTTAGACTTGAGTTAGACTCAAGTGAGGCTAGACTTGAGTTAGACTCAAGTGAGTCTTAATGATGATATTCATTGAATTTTGCATTCAATGATAAATGGAATTCAATTTGAATTTTAGATTCAAATTTCGAATGAGTTTCAAAATGGTCATTTAATGAAGAATATTAAATACTCATTAAGGCTCATTAATGAGGCTCATTAATGGTGTTAATGAGTGATCCTGTCCGAAAGCTGAGTCAGACGAAGGCTGGTCGCGACGGCCTGGTTGTTGACGGAAAGTCGTGGGTGATTCGGCTCCCACGGGCGGCTGACGACGCTGCAGGATCCTGCACACACTCAAACGATCTCCTCCCCTCACGTTAGAGACCAGAACCCAGGGAAAAAGTCCCCGGATCAGGCCCTCCGACGCTCAAGTCAGGTCCTTTTTCCCCAGCAAAAGGCAGAAAAAATAACTCAAAATGAAAAGTTGTGGAAAAAGTGACGAGAGAGCGTACCCGCGTACGAGGAATCCTCCTCTTTTATGCACCCGCCCCGCTTCTAGAACCTGCAACCCTGTCAGAAAACGTTAGACCCTGGGCTTTGTCGTATATACCGGACACCTGTCTTGCTGCTATTGGTCGTGAAGGCATCTTCTTGTTTAGGAACCTCCGCCTTTACACATGGGTTTTGTCTTGTAGTGAAGGACATCTGTCAGGCTGCTATTGGTTATGAGGGCATCTTTTCGTTTAGGAACCTCCGCCTTAGCACATCTCATTGGTATGTAATGATTACCCTTGACGGACAATTGTGATCTTCCGACTCCTGCACCGCTCAGCTCATCTTATTTATCGTGTCTGCGTCTACCTCACACCCCTCGACCAGATCCCGCCTCCGAGCGTTACTTGTCAGTCGGGCTAACCCTGAACAGCCCTGTCGATCACGGTCTGTACTCTGTACCCTGTATTTCCCGGTGCTCGACCATAAGCCTGTAGATCGGGCTGTCTTTACACAGCTCTGCCGCTTCCGACCTGTGATTTGTGACTTGCACTTCCGGGCCTTCGAATCGCAGGCCTGTAGATCGAGCTGCCTCTACCCAGCTCTGCCGATCCTGACCCGTGAGTGTCGATCACGTGACTCTGTACCCTGGTATTTCCTGGCCTCGACCGTAGGCCTGTAGATCGGGCTGTCTTTACACAGCTCTGCCGCTTCCGACCTGTGATTTGTGACTTGCACTTCCGGGCCTTCGAATCGCAGGCCTGTAGATCGAGCTGCCTCTACCCAGCTCTGCCGATCCCGACCCGTGAGTATTTGCTGGCCCTCGACCGTAGGCCTGTAGATCGGGCTGTCTTTACACAGCTCTGCCGCTTCCGACCTGTGATTTGTGACTTGCACTTCCGGGCCTTCGAATCGCAGGCCTGTAAATCGGGCTGTCTTTACACAGCTCTGCCGCTTCCGACCTGTGCCCGGTGTTCCGCCTGTCGCCTCCCTTTGTCTTTCAACTACTTTGCCCTCTTGATCGACAAGTTTGTCTGACCTCTGACTACCCCATATGCTTGCCTCTGACTGCCTAGTCAGCTTGACTATTGACTGCCGAGTCACCCTCCTATTGACTGCCCAATCACCTTGACTATTGACCGCCACGTCCTCTTGACTGTTGACCGCTATATGGCCTTGACCCTTCTCCCCCTTTCCTCTTGGGCCCCTCCATTTCCAACCGTATCACAAGCCTCCCTCACAAGTCTAGTCGAAGGAGGATGACAGTCTGATTGACTAAACCACAGCACATCTCTAAGATCTCAGCATATCTCCGTCACCTCAGCATATCTCTATGACCTCAGCCTATCTCTGTGTCTTACCACACCTCTGCGCGCTCTGCTTCCTGCCTCACACATCAACCTTTGTGTCGCGTCACCGGGGATGCCATGCCTCCTTAATTGCTCTGCCCGTCGCTTGGGGTACCGTGCCCACGTAGTTGCTTTGACTTGGCTCCCCATCCTCTTTATAAAGAGCCTTACGGTCACTTCTTTATTCCATCCTTCTTCTGTCACGCCTTCCCACTTTCTTTTGCTAACCCGCGTTCCATCAACTTCTTCCCCACGCGATGCATTCTCCTTCTTCTGAGGAGGTTAATCAACCACCTTCCCAAACGCGGATAGATTAGCTCACCTTACAACTTGCCGAGAAAGAACGTGAACTGGAGCGCGTATCCAAGGATCGAGCTCGTCAGCTAGCTTCCCTGCACTCCATGGAAGCCCAGTATCGTGTTGCGAAGTCTTGCCTGCATGCTGAGAAGGCGAGGAAAGAGGAATGCCAGGCTAGCCTGCAGCGCCAACTCAGCCTTCAGAAACGCTTGCAGCAAGAGCATGAAACGGAGCTATCTCTCCTCCGTGCGTATCTCGACGACAAACAAGACATGATCGCTCGGCAACAAATAGTCATCAACTCCTTACACGCAGAGCTGGCTCGAGCCTTGAACGCCCCAGAGGCTCCTGAGTCCCCAGACATTTCTTCACACGGCAGTGCTCATTCTCCATGACCAATCCTTTCCCGAGTTAAGACTAGTTCAGGCCATAGTTGTCTCAGTGGCTCCTTTGCCGCAAAACGCTTCCGCTTGTAGCCTTAGCTGTATCGCCTGCTTACTGAACTGTGCTGCTGTACTTGTATATCTGTCCTTTACCGGCATAGTCTTTCCTGCTCAATTTTCATCTAGCAAGCATTTTTAGAAACTGGCCCGTATGTAAGAGCCAAGAGTTGTATCATGACTCCTTTTTATGTATGAATTTTGGATAATAAAACCAACATAGTGCTTGAAAATTAAAACTGCAATGAACGTGCAAAACCTGATTCCACAGTTAACATTGATGCTTTAGGGGTAGAATGGATGGCTCCCCGTACTCCGTACCTTGCACATTTGCTGCATATTTGCAATTTGCATAAAGGAACTGCAACAAGGCCAGATGTAGTTAACCTGATTATTGGGAGACGTTCCGCTCATCGTGAGGCATATCCATCTGAAAGGTAGGCGTGGGCGCCAAGTCTGCTTGTGATTTTCGCAGGGGAGATGATTTTTGATTCCCGCATGGGAGCCGACCTAAAAGGTCGTTGGGCGTGAGAACAGAGCTCACTTATAACTCGTACTGGGGCCAGAGTCTGGGACTACCGACCTAAAAGGTCGTTGGGCGTGAGCACAGGGCTCACTTTTAATTCTCGCATGGGAGCCGACCGAAAAAGGTCGTTGGGCGTGAGAGCAGAGCTCACTTATAACTCGCACTGGGGCGAGAGTCTGGGACTACCGACCTAAAAGGTCGTTGGGCGTGAGCACAGGGCTCACTTTTAATTCTCGCATGGGAGCCGACCTGAAAGGTCGTTGGGCGTGAGAACAGAGCTCACTTATAACTCGCACTGGGGCGAGAGTCTGGGGCTACCGACCTAAAAGGTCGTTGGGCGTGAGCACGAGGCTCACTTTTAATTCTCGCATGGGAGCCGACCTGGAAGGTCGTTGGGCGTGAGAACAGAGCTAACTTATAACTCGCACTGGAGCGAGAGTCTAGGACTACCGACCTAAAAGGTCGTTGGGCGTGAACACAGGGCTCACTTTTAATTCTCGCATGGGAGCCGACCTGAAAGGTCGTTGGACGTGAGAACAGAGCTCACTTATAACTCGCACTGGGGCGAAAGTCTGGGACTACCGACCTAAAAGGTCGTTGGGCGTGAGCGCAGGGCTCACTTTTAATTCTCGCATGGGAGCCGACCTGAAAGGTCGTTGGGCGTGAGAACAGAGCTCACTTATAACTCGCACTGGGGCGAGAGTCTGGGATACTCCGGTCCGAGACCGGTAGCGATAGCGCTGGTCCGAGACCAGTAATGATACTCCGGTCCGAGACCGATGGCGATGGCGCTGGTCCAAGACCAGTAATGATACTCCGGTGCGAGACCGGTGGCGATGGTGCTGGTCCGAGACCTGCTGGACCCCCAAACGGCGAAGGCATAGATGCATTGCTCTTCTCCGCCTTCATCCGTCCTGCCAACGCCGACCTCATTGCATTGGTTGATCTGGTCGTTATTGCTAGCTTTGTTCTTACTCATTCGCGTCGCGTTTCTCCCTGCAATTGCACTATGTATGGTATAGAATTAAGAATAGAGGAGGGAGCGTAAAAACCTTACTCAACCCTTGGGCCACAGTGCCCTTGCAGCTTATGATGACCCCGCAGTTCTCGCGATGCGCTTGGTTAGCTGATCGGATCAGGGGCTGCCTACGCAGAGCTACTTGCTCGGATGATCCGAGCAAGCAACACCCCCACAGGCCCGCTTGATACTTCTCTGATCTGACATTCACTTCTGATGACATGCCTTGTCTCATTCGCGACCCTTTTGAATTGCCTGGCTTCTGTAGCTTTATGAGACTTCCCGCCTAGCCTCGGGCCTTTCATGAAGAATGCCCCTTTTTTGGGGCCATGCCCCTTCATGATTACCTCGCCATGTCAATCTTTAATGCGCTTCCTCTCGCGATGACACCTGTCCGGCGCCTTTATTGCTCACGCCTCCTAATGCCAGCTTTCGACCCTTTTTCGCACCCTCCGGCGCTTACTTCCCATCTGACGGCACTGGGGCGTATTACCCAAAAAGATACTTGGCTCGACTCTCGATGTTTCCTAGGAATGAATGGGCTTTATAAACCCTAAAGGCAGTCCGCCGTCTTCACTTCGACGCTTCGCTATCCTCTTTCTCTTGTTCGTGGCCACTTCTGGTAGTGCAACTCCTCGTCTTCCTGCTCGCGCCCGACCTGTGACCCCTCTTGTCTTCGACCTCCTCCTTTGCTTACTCCTCACAATCATGGACGGTAAGGAATCCTTCTGGTATTCATGCTATATCTCCGATTTGGACCATCACGACTTGTCTTTACTGCAATCTCATTTGAAGTTAGATTCCTCGTATGAGCTTCGTCTCCCTTTGTCCACTGAACACCCCTCTTCTCCTCCCGAAGGTTTTATCACCGTCTTTAGGGATCAAGTCTTAGGCGGACTTCGCTTTCCTTTACACCCTTTCTTCTCCGAGCTGTGTCAGTACTGCGGCCTCAGCATCTCTCAGTTTGCCCCTAATGTATTCCGAGCCGTCTGCGGAACCATCATCTTGTGCCACATTTATCACATTCCCTTGACCGCTCGATTATTCCATCACTTCTATTCCTTCCGACGGGCCGAGGCGGGGGTATTCAACGTTCAGGCCAAGCCGGGCTATAAGTTTTTTGATGACTTACCTTCTTCCAATAAAGGCTGGAGATCTCGCTTTTTCTTCCTCAAGCCCCTCGTCCCCTTAACCGGGCCTTCCCAATGGCGCCCCATCCTTGCTTCAGACTTTCCTTCGCAGGTGTTGTTGTTCACTTGTCCGTATTGATGCTAGAAGGCATTCTGTATACTTTTGGTCTTAGTCCTGTTCCCACAGAAATCGGAGCTCCTTTTGGTAAGTTGTTACTTTTTATACGCCGCTCTTCGCTAACTGAGGTGCTTTTTCCTCTTATTCTTGTAGTGGCTACCATCCTCCGCTCTTTTGCCAGCCAGGAGACACCCTCAGTGGTCGTTCTGCAAGCTCTGAACGAGGAGCTAACACAAGGCCTATCTTCTGACCCTGCTGCTTCCGCCGGTCCACAGCCTTCGGGACCCCGAACCTCAGAGACAGTAGCTGCCTTGGCGCTTATTGGACCACCGCCCCCAGCCCTGCAGACTCAGCCCTACCCCGTGTCTCTGATCAACCTGCATCTGAGCCCTCGCCAGCAGGACAAGTGCCTTCGCTCCCTCCTACTATGAAGTTGTGCCTTACGCGCAAGGGCAAGAGAGCGGCCCCGGTCACCGCAACTTCTCCTCCACCTCCTCGCCGTCAACGGGTATTGAGTATCTCCTCCCCCTCTAGGTCCTCGGATACGAGCTCGACCCAGGAGACAAGCTTGGCCTAGGAGAAGGCCTCTGATCTGGAAGTGGCAGACCCGTCATTGGCCCTGACCGCTCTGGAACCAATCCAGAGTGTATCACTTGACCCGCCTTCGTCCTCTGGCGATCAGCCCCTGAGCTTGCTGATTCCCCCAGCCTCTCCTCTTCTTGCGCCTATGAGCTCAGCCATGCCGACTCTGAACCTGCCTTCTGCAGACCTAGCTTTCGAGGCTTCCTGGAGACTTCCTTCAGAGATCGACCCGGCTTACCCGCCCGCTGCCGACCTATCTTCTATCTTCGGTAGGGTCGATTTCTATGGGGACTTGGCCACCACCTGGCAATCAGCCAACCGCCAATTCTGGGAGAGCAATTCCCCTTTGGAGGGGTTTGATCAAATTGCTCGTTCCTTGGTAGCGGTAAGCTCTTCTTCTTCCTCTTCTGGGTATTCATATGCTTCTATAACCCCCTTTCTCTTCCTATGGCCACCTGCAGACCTGTTCCACGAGTCTGAGTGCCGTTCAGCGAGCGACCGAGCTTCAGCGAGAGAACGCGGTGCTCAGGGCACGTCTGCAGGAACTAGAGCCCCCTGTGACTTACTCAGCTCCTCCTGAGCCTTCCCTTGGAAGCTTGGATGCTTATCTGCGTACCGCCGGGGAATCTGCGGCCTCTGCCCGAGCCATTTCCCATGCTGCCTTTGATAAACTTCAAAAGTTGGAGGTGGCCTTAAAGATAAGTGAGTCTTCTTTGGCTTCTGAAGCGGAGCGTCATCAAGCGGCAGTTTCTGAGCTGAAAGACAAAGAGGCAGAGCTGCTCTCCCGATCAGCGGAGTTGAGCTTGCTACGGCAAAGTCAGGAGCTCCTGCAAATGGGGTTGGCCGATGCCCAGGCCCTGGCTAGTGCTGCCGCTAGCCGGGAGGCAACCGTGCGGACTCAGTGGGAAGCTTGCCAAAACACTCTTCTATCTTTGCAAGCGGAGCTCGCGCAGGCCCAGGAAGCAGTGTCTCAGGGCCAGAGCAATTTATCTGTGGCTCGAGCTGTAACGCCCCACCCTTCTTACCCAACCAAAGGCGGCGCTACGTTCTTATACTACTTACGTACATGTTTTACTATAACAGCGGAAGAAGAAAAACTTTAAAGAATTTAATTTATTAAGCATAATATCACATATTCTGATTTGTTCAAATATTGATTCTATAACTAATCATATTAATTTGTCCGAATCGTTCTTTGCCGAGCCACCACCACACACATCACTATCTGCTCCTCCTGCTGCTCCGTTGTTCCGAATATCCGTCCCCCATATCTGCGGTACAAGGAAAGTAAGCTATGAGCACTCATGGCTCAGTAAGTTCCTTTCCTACTCACTGAAACCGAAAATCATCGTATATCAATATCATGCGTAATATCATAAGCATACAACATACAAGGGTATCATATTCATATCATATTATCACATGACATTATATCTAATCATCAGATAATTCAAGTACATATGTAGGCAATGCATCATGAATTTGAAAACTTATACTAATAAGTACTTGAAATTAATATCATCATTAAGGGGATCCCGGTTTGTACCACATACGCGCGCTTCATAGGTAGGTCCAAGGTAGCAAGTCTTGAACCCTATCATGCATACATACTAGGCCCGAGTCTTACTCCATCGACATAGGGCATTCAGAGGTCCATTACTGACGAGGCCCGAGTCTTACTCCATCGACCCCGGGGCGTTTACGGAGCCCACCCATGGTACAAACCCATACAAAAATAACTTATCATGCATAACTATCATATCATGTCCTTAACAATCTTTCATGCATTTCTTTTCATTATGTATAGCATTTCCTATGCTATCACATATCATGGCATATTACATAACATAATTTCATTTCTTCATTTTGTATAGCATTTCCTTATGCTATCACATATCATGGCATATTACATAACATTATGTATAGCATTTCCTATGCTATCACATATCATGGCATATAACATAATTTCATTTTCTCATTATGTTTAGCATTTCCTATGCTATCACATATCATGGCATATTACATAACATTATGTATAGCATTTCCTATGCTATCACATATCATGGCATATAACATAATTTCATTTTCTCCTCATTATGTTTAGCATTTCCTATGCTATCACATATCATGGCATATTACATAACATTATGTATAGCATTTCCTATGCTATCACATATCATGGCATATAACATAATTTCATTTTCTCCTCATTATGTTTAGCATTTCCTATGCTATCACATATCATGGCATATTACATAACATTATGTATAGCATTTCATAGAAGGAACCTTGCACTTAGTTCGGTTAGACAATAATCTTACTCACCTCTTTAAAATATTTTTGGTTGAAATCCTAAGGTTAGATACTCCTCTGATCATACATCATATCAATATAAAATCATGGAAAGGAATCCTTCTACATAGCATAGAAAATCTTATCATGAAATGAGGTCTTGTTTAAATCATCCTAGATTTGAAAACCTTTTCTTTAGCCGAATTTTCTTAAATTCTTTCCTAGGTTTTCTAATCCTTATAAATCCGAAAATCACATAAAAGCCTTGTACCACGGTGAGGGAAGCTTACCTTCTTCGCTTAAGTTTCCTAGATTTGAGAACTTGCTTGGGGACCTTTCTTCCTTGCTTGCTTGCTCGGCACCAATGGAGGAGAAGAGTGGCTAGGTCTTTTGGTGGAGAGGAGGAGGGAGAAGAGACCTCTTCCTCTTGTGTTGCTCGGCAACAACAAGAAAGAAAAGAGGGAGGGAGTGAGGAGGAAGAAGAGGTTTCTTCCTCTTGTGTTGCTCGGCAACAAGAAGAAGAAAGGAGGAAGGGAGAGGGTTTTCGGCACCCAAGGGAGGAGAGGAGGAAAGTGAGTGAGGATGAAGTTGAAGTCACCCCTCCATGCCTATTTATACTAAAATGAGGGGAGGAAACTTGTCTTGATTCATCCTCCTTATTTACTTCTCTTCTTAATGTTAAGAATATTCTAGAGAAGATGCTTCTTGAGTTCTCCCTTAATTTCTCTCTTTTCTTTCCTTTAATTAAAATTCCTATCTCTCCTCTTACAATATCCTCTCCTATCCCACTTGGTTAACACATGCATGTATCCACAAGAGAACCAAGGATCAAAACTTGGTTATGTATATTTTTACTTCTTTTTACTCCCTTTTCCTTTTTAGTAAAAAGAATCCTTTCTTATTCTTAACTACTTAGTCCTCTCTCTCCTTATCAATAATTCTCCTATCCCCTTTGGTATCCTATACATGTTCCTTACAAGAGATCCAAGGTTCAATCTCTCTTCTAACGTTTTATTTTCTTTTGTACATAATAATTCATATATTACCCTATTATGCATTATGCATAAATATTTCATACATGTATTCATATTTCTTCCTTTTGTCTACATTAATTCCATACATTATAAATCATGCATAGATGATTTATATTCTCAACTTTATTTTCTTTCATAATCATCTAAATCCTTCCCATCGTAACATTCAACGTAGACTATCTACACATTCTTTTCATTACATTCGTACTCTCATTGCCCTTACTTTATCTAGGCTTTCTAGGGGTGTTACACGAGCTGAGGCTACCAAGCACAAGAACAACCTGGAAGCGTACCAGGCCGATGAACCAGGGCGGCTGAGGGCCTACAGACTGGCCTATGTCAGCTCTCCCTTTTTCCTCCAAAAGATGGGGCGCTGGATGGTCTTGTTGCTGTGTCACGGGGCCGCGGGCGAGGTCAAACAGGCCTTCGAGCAAGGCTTTCTATGCTCGGCACCCCCTGCCACTTTTCTGGACACAGCTCGCCTATCCAGGGAATTGCCGCAGGAAACTTTCCCTTCCTTCGAAGCGGATGATGGATTCTTCTTCCTGGAGGCTCCTCACCCTGCAGCCGATCCAGCTCCCGTGGATATTTCTGCCCCGGCTCTTCCTGTTGCCGCTCCTGAAGCGTCCGCTGATCCTGCGTCTTCCGCCATAGTGCCAGCCGACCCCGGGCCCCTTCCATTGGCTTCCAGTGATCCTGCCCCTTCTTCCTCGGATGTTGTGTGATTGGCGACATGTTGTAATGTTAACTTCCATGTGCTAACTCTGAATCTTCCGTGATTGTACTTATTCGCGTGGTCCTATTGAACTTTGGATGATTATACTTATCTGCCTTTATGTCTGGATAATCGTATGGCTTCCCCTTCATGTGTCCTTAGCTTGCTTCTTTTCTTAGTAGGTCGTCCGTGACTTTGGTTGATCTCTGCTAATCCGCTTGCCCTTGCTTATCTTGCTCGGCTACGTCGCTCTTCCTCCGGTAATTGCCTTTATACCTATCCCGGCCAGGGCTAGACTTTACCTTGCATGTCCTTGAAGCCCGCTGATTTGATCTACCCACCTTCCTAGTGGCACCTCCGTACACTTTTGTCCTGCTTGGAGCAATCACCTTAGGAGGCGCTTCGTATCTCGAGCCCCTTCCTTTCCCATAATGCCCCCTGGTTATACTCTCGAGGACCATCACAGGGCGTTCCTTGTCTATCTCCGCCCCTGCATCAACCATCCGTTGCCAACTTACGAAAGTGTCCTTCCTCCGCCATACCTATAAGTATCTTCGTAATCTTTCCCTTCTGCTGTGATTCGCCACCACCGCGGAATACTCAAACGTCGCCGCCACCGACTGACTTTCTCGGGGACTTTGCCGCGACCCTTCCTTTTCTCCAAACCTCTTCTTTTCGTTTGCTCTTCCTATCTTCTGAGATAATCTCTTCTGCAATGGCTTCTCCTTCTTGGATCTCCTTGTTGGTGGAGCACTTCCCAGGCGCTTCGACTTTCGCTGAGTTAGATTGGGATGACCTACAGTACACTTACGAAATCCCTACTAGCTTTCGCCCCATCATCCCTACTGGTGTAAACTTGTACTTCGATCCCCCGCCTGGTTCTTGTACTTTCTTCACTGAGCAATTTGTATCTGGCCTTTGTCTACCCCCGCATCCTTTTCTGTCTGGAGTGTGCCGCTATTTTAAGATCCCCTTAGGCCAGCTAACTCCCAACTCCATAAAGATTTTATGTGGCTTTGTAATACTCTGCGAAGTTTGCGAGGTTTCCTGGTCTGCTCCCCTCTTTCACTGCTTCTTTGCTCTTGCTCGGCACGCCGATGGTCTTTTTTACTTCCAGGCTCGCAGTCATACTGCTTTCTTCTCTCCTCTTCCTCCTCCTAGTGCTAACTGGAGGAAAAAATTCTTTTTTCTCCGATTTCCCGAAGAAACAGGCTGGCCTATGCACTGGCAGTCTGAGCTCCCTCTAACTCCAGCGCTGGACGAATTCCACATGGACTTCTCCTATGCTACGGCTGCAATCCAGATGGAGGATTGGCGCTTGAATCTGACAAGACTGATATCTAAAGACCTACTTTTCTTTTTCCGGCTGAGCCCCGCTGTAAAATACCGAAAATTGGCGAATAATGATAAGGGAATTTTTCGAAATTTTTCAGGAATTTTTCGGAGCTCGTAGGGACGAATTTACGGGGATGAAAACAGGGTCCGGGAAAGTCTGTTTAGGCTACCTATTTAAGCGAGGAAAAGTTGTATTTCTTTTCCTTTTTATTTTCTTTTCTTTTATTCTTTTTCCCCGTTTCTTTTTCCCCCGAATTCCCTAATCAACTCGCGAGCCTTCCTTCTTCCCCCGTGAATTTTGTGCTGTGCCAAAACTGCTCCGAGGCAGTTCCTTCCTCTCCTCCTCATCCATGCCAAGCTGCGCGCTGATCACCGGCCACAGGAATCCAGCGCCGTCGTCGTGCCCTAGCGCCCCGCCGACGGCCTCTTCCTCTCCTCTGGCCGACGCGACGCCACTGCCCTTCTTTTCCTGCCCTAGCCGGCCGACCGCCGCCTTGTTCCTTGCTTGAGCAGCCAACTATCGCCGGGGATTCTCCTCACAGTGGCGTGCCCTAAAGCTGATGCCACCACCGCCGTCTTCACAGCAGCCGAGAGCCTCGTGTCTCTGCCCTATAGCGCCGTCGCTTACTCTCTACCCTCTTCCGATCCGGAGGGTTTCCTTCGTGTCGGCACAGAGCCACCACAGCGAACTTTGGGCCGATTGCTACAGCCAACACCCACCACTTCTCTGGATTTTCTTCGATTCGTGCCCTAGCACTGTTGCCGATTTCATTTCTTTCCTCTTGTTGTCGGTGGTTTGGGAGGTAGGTGTGCTACCTTTGTTGATTCGGTGAATTATTAGTTCATCATGTGGTGATCCTTTTCCAGTTCTAGTTTGGGAAATGAATCGGATCTTGGAGTTCCTTGCTGTTGATTGGGGTTACGGGATTGAAGAGAAGGAGGTAATATGAGTAGATTGTTTCTTGAACTTAATTGGTGATAGATTGTGTGTTGAGTTTTGATCTCTTTTGATCTGAATAATTCCAGGGAGAGGTTGTATCCAATTGTTTGTTGTTCTGTGAAGGTGATCTTGAATTCCAGCAGCAGGGGACACACCGGTGATTTTCAGCCGTGGGTTACACTCTGATTACGAGGCGTCAATAATTATCATCAGATTTGGTGAGTTTTAAGGTTGAAGTTTTTACTAGGTTTAAAATGGCGAATTGTTGTTTAGAGGATTGATTAAGTTATTGGAGGAATTATGTGAGTGGATTTATGATATGTTGAAAATTAAGTAAGTGATTTATTTTATGAGGTAATTGATATATGAGAGAAATCTTATTGATTGGTTGAGATAGAAGGTCACATGATCATTTATAGGATTATGAGATTAGTATCATATGATTTGTTATAATGGATTGTGAATCAAATTGAGAATTATTTGATCATTAGGTTTGTGTAGATTTATTTGGTTATCTGGATTTGGATCTTATAATTGTTATGTGTAATGGAATTAAGTTTAAATTATTGATCTAATAGTGGATTGGGGATTTGGTAACTAGCCCTAAATTATTTTTTTAGGATTTTATTTAGCTATACAGTTGGATTTTAGCTAAATAAAAGTATATTGTTTGACACAGGATTTTAATGCGAGACGAGTATCTCGACATCGGATTGAGACCGATTGGACCTTTCTTATTGGAGGCGGGTACCTTGACTTATCTTTTTTATATGTCTTGTTGATATGTCTAGTAGGTCATAGCTTTTAGTAATAATTATGTTCGTCATTGTTTCGGTATGTCACTTTTGGATACCTGTAACATGATTGTTTGCTCACCTGATATGCATTTTATGCTAGTACCCACATGATTATATATATATATGCTCAGAGAAGTAGTGACATACCATGCTTGTTATGTTTAGGACCTAGGTTTTTGATATCCTATCTGACCTGTGTACTTTTGATCTTAGTATTTGACCATCGATATTATGATACTCATTTTATGTATATGGATATGGTTATGCTGATCAGTTTATTGCCATGCTTAGTGTCATGCATCATGATTGCATGCTGCGCGAATGTCGGCTCCACTATGGTTGAGCACATCGCCAGTTACATGTACTGCACACACCACCACTCATGGGTTAGTGGTATATCAGACAGGTGTGTGGCGGTTCTGCTGTTTGGCTCCGTTGGTCTGAGGACTCAGCGTGGTAGCCGACAGACAGTTCCGCTCTGTTTGGCTCCGCTGGCATTTAGTGTAGCAGCGTGGTAGCCGGCAGACGGTGGACTCTGTTTGGCTCCGTTGGTCAGGTGACTCAGCGTGGTAGCCGGCAGAGATACCTCCCCATCATCGTGTACCGGGAGATGAGAGCATTGAGCTCCCCCATTTATGATTTGGGGTCAGAGGACAGGAGTACTCTGACAGCATCTCGTCCACTCAGTCACTCATCAGGTATGGTGATGGTAGAGTGCACGGTTGTCACAGCCCTACCCACTCTGTCTCACCATTGTGTGTGAGATGACTGACTGGCGTCAGGGGTGACCAGGACGCATCATTGGCATCATACACATTTATGCATTTACTGCTTGTGTTTGCTGCACTTATATGCTGCATTTGGATGGATGCATATGTTTGACATGCATACAGGATTTATGACACTTCCGGTCTGACGACCTGATTATTCTGATAGGTGGCCCTGGTGAGTACAGTACTCTTCAGCCTTTTCTATTATGCATTACCTTCTTTTGTTCAGGAGACTGTACTCCATAGTTATTACTATTTGTTATAGTTTACTATACATGTCAACTGGGTATCTGCTGAATTGTTGAACTCACCCCCGTGGACACTATCTTTTTCAGGTACTAGGTTATTTATGGAGACGCTTGGAGTATTCTGGCTGCCGGTCCCCACGTCACATCAGAAGACCTGTCTCTGCCTTTGTTTATTGTTATTTTTGGTATATGTATTTGTGTACTTAGCTTTGTGTTCCGATTTTGTGTTCGGAGTGTTGTTTTGGTTGTGTGGTGTAAGCCTAGCCGGCTAGCAGTGTTTTATTTGGTTTTGTATGGGCTTGTATTTTATGTTTATCCGTTGTATTGGTTTTGTTTCAGCCGTGTAGGCTGATGATATATATATAACTACGTGGTTGTGTATATATTCCAGCCGTCTGTGGCTGATGTATATTATGCCTGTAGAAATGCTTCAGATTGTCACCCGTACAAGGGAGGTGCTGCCGAAATTTCTTCGGCCAGGGACTCCTCTGGGTGTGACAATTTAGTGGTATCAGAGCAGGTATACGATACTTGCTATGTGTTCTGGATTTTTGAGATTTATCTTATATCAATTTATTTGGTATCAGAGATCGACTTACGAGTCTTATTTTCCCTGTATTTCGGATTTCGTGTTTTGATCTTCTCAATGTGACTTTTCGGGTTTTGGGACCTGGCAGCGGCAGGACATCTCCAAGCTGTAGGAGGTATGTTGGTATACTGTCATCTTACCTTATGTTAGTATATGCCTTGTTGACTATTACAATTTATGACATGTATTAGCATTCTTTATTAGTACTTGTCTAGTTGATATAACATATATTTTATGTGTTAGGTAAACCACTGATCATGGTAGACCTTAATAGAGATCAAGGATTATAGTTTCCGGTAATTTTTCATATCATATTACCAGTAGGTTTAGCTTCTGTTACCGCTAGTTGGATAGCAGATTGAGACATATACCGGCCTATGCTATTATTAGCTAGGTAGTGACTAGCAACTATATATTCTAGTTGACTCAGCCAATAGAATACCGATATACTTTAGTTAGTTTTCGTTGGTAGATGATTAATATACTCTGGTTAGATCAGTCAATAGAAAACTGATTTACGTTTGTCGACTTGGGTAGTCATAGATTGATATACCTTAGTAGCTTATGAAGGATTAAGATATTCTTGATTAGTTAGTAGATGACCGATTTAGCTTTATTGGTCTAATCTAAATCTTTGGGTTGCTTGTGCTTAGTTTGGTATCTAGAGCACATTTGAGTACATGTTTTGTACTGACGTGGAAAAGATTGAGTTGATCGTATATCATTGTCGATTTTGGTCAGTCTATAGAGGATCGATATATCCTATTCTATGGGTACTTTAATTTTAGATGGTATGTATCTAGTTGGATAACTTAGAAGGTGACCCTGCCGTTTCGGAATGTCAGGTTGATTGGGTCAAATATGTTGATTATTCCTATCTTTGTTTCGTGTACATATGATTGTTATGAGTTGAAGGAGTTCTATGATGGATAGTTCATTTGCAGGTAGTGTGAGTATTCCCATCTAGATATGGTTATTGTAGGTTCCTCGTGGATTATAGCTATTTAGTTAGCTGTACGTGTCTGATTGACATATTGGAAGTATCTTGTCGTCTACATAGGTGTTGTGATAGGTATATATGTGTTTGGTGTGGTATCTGAGGTATCTTGTTGATTATGTGTGATTTGTGAGTACACTTATGTTTATTAGGCTTTATTGGAAGTATTAAGTGATTATACTCATTTGGTATGTGTTGTGAGTATTATTGGAGGTGTATTGTTGATTATACTTACGTTGATTTTTGCACACGTGTTCGGTAGGTATTGCTGGAGGTATCATACTGAATATACCTGAGTCGTGTGTGTGTTTGGTGTATAATAATTGGAGGATTATGTCGATCATACATATGTTGTGTGTGCACGTGTGCTAGATGTATGGTTGGTAGCATCATGATAATTCTACCTATGTTAAATGTAGAATGTTAAATGTCTACATTATGATATTTGTTGTATTACCTGTCAACTAATTCTCCTATTAGTGGGTGACCGACCCACTAGGATGATGATAGAGTTGACTATGAATTTGATTGCTTACTAGATGATTATACCCTAGGCTACCCACAGTGATATGTGGTAGAGAGATCTCATGCAGTCTCTAGCTGGATAGTTAGGTGCTTTGGGCACTTATGTATTGTTTGTGGTGGAGCGTTGCTCCCACTTATGTTATGGATTGTTGTGGTGGAGCGTTGCTCCCACATATTGCGGATCGCTTGTAGCGGAGTATTCTCCTATATTTATTGCAGATACATATTTCGGATTATTTGTAGTGGAGTGTTACTTCCACATAAGGAGGATTTCTTGTGGTAGAGCATTGCTCCCACATATGTGGTATTTCGTGTGGTGGAGCATTGCTCTCACACTGGAGGATCTATTCTTTGGTGATTTATATCGTTGGTGATCAGATCTATTTATTGTTGAGGATCTTATGGTTAGGAATGTCTGTGATACGGATATTATGTGTCTTGGTTTTACCATTATGGCCTGCGGTGCCCTAGATGTTAGCATGGACTCGATGATTTAGGTATCCCTAGGATGTTTGGATCGGTTTCCATTGTCTTGTTGACGATATTGTGATCTGTTTCGGATCCGAGGTGAGTCACGTACACCATCTTCGCATAGTTCTAGAGATGTTTTGATGGAAACATCTATATGTGAAGATCAGTAGTGTGTATTTTGATTGTCTTTTGTGAGATGTTTTGGGACACACGGTGGTTCCACAGGAGATAGAGGTGGTTACCGTTGAGAGTAGACAGAGTCTATACAGGAAGCGAGCAACTTCCTCTGTTTGGCTCGATATTTCCGGAGATACGTTGAGGGTTTCTCTCGGATAGCTATGTCACTGACACGCCTGACCTGGAAAGGCGTGAAGTTCACTTGGACTGAGGATGACAAGACCAGCTTCTAGGAGCTTAAGCGGAGACTAGTGTCGGCTCCGATTGTGAGTTTTTACCTTCCGGAGAGGACGGATATGTCCTCTGCACCGACGCATCTATTCAAGGTTTGAGCGCTGTTCTCATGCATCACGATATGGTAGTCTCCTATGTTTTTTGTCGGTTGAAGGAGCATGAGAAGATCTACCCTGTACATGATCTGGGCAAGTCGTCATTATTTTTGCCTTGAAGATTTGGCGGCATTATCTGTACGACATTACATTTGAGATTCTCACACAATAGAGTCTCAAATATCTGTTTTACTTAGAAGGAACCTAATCTCCGACAGAGGAGATGGATGGAATTCTAAAGGATTTTGATTGTACCATTAGGAAGAGCTAATGTGGTTGCCGATGCACTTAGCAGGAAGTCCAAAGGGACTTTAGCTTACCACCGAGTTGTGGTCACAGACTTGATACAAGATTTCTCCGAGTTGGGCCTTGAGGGGTAAGGACAGACAGAGCAGGTACTCTAATTACCATGGTTGCTCAGTCGTCGATCAGGACGGGATCCGAGAGCCCTAGGCTGCTGATCAAGATTTGCAGTTTGTTTGCAGCCAGATAGCTTCCGGGCAGTAGACCGAGTTCACACGAGACGAGGAGGGTGTTATACACTTCCAAGGCAGATTATGCGTACTTCAGTCTCATCCGGTCTTATAGGAGTTACCTCCGGAGGCTCATCGCTCATGATTTGTTGTTCACCCAGCGGTACCCGTATGTACCAAGATTTGAGGTGTTTCTATTGGTGGAACGACATGAAGGAAGACATCGCGGATTTTGTAGCTAGATGTCTTGTTTGTCAGCAGACGAAGAATGAACAAAGACTGTGGGATTACTTCAGCGGATTCCTATTTCCGAGTGGAAATGGGAACACATTACCATGGACTTTGTGGTGAGTCTGCCTAGGACACGACGAGGCTATGACGCGATTTGGGTAATTGTTGATTTATTTAACCCAAATCTGCACACTCGTTAGCGATCCGGAAGACTGATTCCCTGGATCGATTGGCAGATCTGTATTGCCGGGAGATCATCAGATAACATGGTGTCCCATTGAGTATTATTTCGGATAGAGGCCTCCGGTTCAGCTAAGGTTTTGTGTATTGGATTTTGGAGGCAGTTGAGAGGACCACTTGCTATTGGTAGAATTCACCTACAATAACAGCTTTCATTCGGCTATCCAGATGACACCGTTTGAAGCGTTGTATGGTAGGCCTTGTCAGACACACATCTTTTGGGATGAGATTGGAGAGGCCCAGCTGTTGGAACCTCATAGAGCTCAGCAGGAGGCAGACTTGGTCCGTATTATCAGAAGGAGGATGTCAGAGGCGCAGGACCGCCAGAAGAGTTACGCTGATCGAAGACGCAGACCCCTAGCGTTCTCTATTGGCGACCATGTATTTCTGCAAGTTTCACCCACGTAAGGGGTGAAGAGATTTGACCTCAGATGCAAGCTAGCTCTGCGATATGTTGGACCTTTCCAGATCTTGGAGAGGATTGGAGCGGTAGCTTACTATCTGGCACTACCACCGTCCCTGTCAGGCGTGCATGACGTATTCCATGTGTTTATGCTGAGGAGGTATATACTTGACCCGACACATGTGCTGACAGATATTTCAGTTTCCGTTCAGCCTGACGTCACTTATGAGGAGGTTTCGGTACGGATTCTGGATCGGAAAGAGCGTCAGTTGCGGAACCAGACTATCCGACTGGTTAAAGTCAGATGGAAGCATCATTCGAATGAGGAGGCTACGTGGGAGCTCGAGGATACTATCCGAGCTCGATATCCCTATCTTTTCACTTGAGGTATATGATTTAATTTACCGTTCAGCATCTATACACTTTGCCTGTAGTTAGTATTTGCTGAAGGTAGATAACGAAATTTGAGGATCAAATTTTTATTAGTGGGGGAGAATGTAAAATACTGAAAAATGGCGAATAATGATAAGGGAATTTTTCGGAATTTTTAAAAAATTTTCAGGAATTTTTCGGAGCTCGTAGGGACGAATTTACGGGGATGAAAACAGGGTCCGGGAAAGTCTGTTTAGGCTACCTATTTAAGCGAGGAAAAGTTGTATTTCTTTTCCTTTTTATTTTCTTTTCTTTTATTCTTTTTCCCCGTTTCTTTTTCCCCCGAATTCCCTAATCAACTCGCGAGCCTTCCTTCTTCCCCCGTGAATTTTGTGCTGTGCCAAAACTGCTCCGAGGCAGTTCCTTCCTCTCCTCCTCATCCATGCCAAGCTGCGCGCTGATCACCGGCCACAGGAATCCAGCGCCGTCGCCGTGCCCTAGCGCCCCGCCGACGGCCTCTTCCTCTCCTCTGGCCGACGCGACGCCACTGCCCTTCTTTTCCTGCCCTAGCCGGCCGACCGCCGCCTTGTTCCTTGCTTGAGCAGCCAACTATCGCCAGGGATTCTCCTCACAGTGTCGTGCCCTAGAGCTGATGCCACCACCGCCGTCTTCACAGCAGCCGAGAGCCTCGTGTCTCTGCCCTATAGCGCCGTCGCTTCCTCTCTACCCTCTTTCGATCCGGAGGGTTTCCTTCGTGCCGGCACAGAGCCACCACAGCGAACTTTGGGCCGATTGCTACAGCCAACACCCACCACTTCTCTGGATTTTCTTCGATTCGTGCCCTGGCACTGTTGCCGATTTCATTTCTTTCCTCTGGTTGTCGGTGGTTTGGGAGGTAGGTGCGCTACCTTTGTTGATTCGGTGAATTATTAGTTCATCATGTGGTGATCCTTTTCCAGTTCTAGTTTGGGAAATGAATCGGATCTTGGAGTTCCTTGCTGTTGATTGGGGTTACGGGATTGAAGAGAAGGAGGTAATATGAGTAGATTGTTTCTTGAACTTAATTGGTGATAGATTGTGTGTTGTGTTTTGATCTCTTTTGATCTGAATAATTCCAGGGAGAGGTTGTATCCAATTGTTTGTTGTTCTGTGAAGGTGATCTTGAATTCCAGCAGCAGGGGACACACCGGTGATTTTCAGCTGTGGGTTACACTCTGATTACGAGGCGTCAATAATTATCATCAGATTTGGTGAGTTTTAAGGTTGAAGTTTTTGCTAGGTTTAAAATGGCGAATTGTTGTTTAGAGGATTGATTAAGTTATTGGAGGAATTATGTGAGTGGATTTATGATATGTTGAAAATTAAGTAAGTGATTTATTTTATGAGGTAATTGATTTATGAGAGAAATCTTATTGATTGGTTGAGATAGAAGGTCACATGATCATTTATAGGATTATGAGATTAGTATCATATGATTTGTTATAATGGATTGTTAATCAAATTGAGAATTATTTGATCATTAGGTTTGTGTAGATTTATTTGGTTATCTGGATTTGGATCTTATAATTGTTATGTGTAATGGAATTAAGTTTAAATTATTGATCTAATAGTGGATTGGGGATTTGGTAACTAGCCCTAAATTATTTTTTTAGGATTTTATTTAGCTATACAGTTGGATTTTAGCTAAATAAAAGTATATTGTTTGACACAGGATTTTAATGCGAGACGAGTATCTCGACGTCGGATTGAGACCGATTGGACCTTTCTTATTGGAGGCGGGTACCTTGACTTATCTTTTTGATATGTCTTGTTGATATGTCTAGTAGGTCATAGCTTTTAGTAATAATTATGTTCGTCATTGTTTCGGTATGTCACTTTTGGATACCTGTAACATGCTTGTTTGCTCACCTGATATGCATTTTATGCTAGTACCCACATGATTATATATATATATGCTCAGAGAAGTAGTGACATACCATGCTTGTTATGTTCAGGACCTAGGTTTTTGATATCCTATCTGACCTGTGTACTTTAGATCTTCGTATTTGACCATCGATATTATGATACTCATTTTATGTATATGGATATGGTTATGCTGATCAGTTTATTGCCATGCTTAGTGTCATGCATCATGATTGCATGCTGCGCGATTGTCGGCTCCACTATGGTTGAGCACATCGCCAGTTACATGTACTGCACACACCACCACTCATGGGTTAGTGGTATATCGGACAGTGTGTTCTGATGTTTGGCTCCGTTGGTCCGAGGACTCAGCGTGGTAGCCGACAGTTCCTTCCTGCTTGGCTCACGGCATTTAGTGTAGCGTGGTAGCCGCAGACGGTGGACTCGTTGGCTCCGCTGGTCGGTGACTCAGCGTGGTAGCCGGAGATACCTCCTCATCGTGTCAGGGAGATGAGAGCATTGAGCTCCCCATTTATGATTTGGGGTCGGAGGATAGGAGTACTCCGACTCGCCCACTCAGTCACTCATCGGTATGGTGATGGTAGAGTGCACGGTTGTCACTACCCACTCGCCTCACCATTGTGTGTGAGATGACTGACTGGCGTCAGGGTGACCAGACGCATCATTGGCATCATACACATTTATGCATTTATCGCTTGTGTTTGCTGCACTTATATGCTGCATTTGGATGGATGCATATGTTTGACATGCATACTGGATTTATGATACTCTCGGTCTGACGACCTGATTATCTGATAGGTGGCCCTGGTGAGTACAGTACTCTTCAGCCTTTTCTATTATGCATTACCTTCTTTTGTTCAGGAGACTGTACTCCATAGTTATTACTATTTGTTATAGTTTACTATACATGTCAACTGGGTATCTGCTGAATTGTTGAACTCACCCCCGTGGACACTATCTTTTTCAGGTACTAGGTTATTTATGGAGACGCTTGGAGTATTCTGGCTGCCGGTCCCCACGTCACATCAGAAGACCTGTCTCTGCCTTTGTTTATTGTTATTTTTGGTATATGTATTTGTGTACTTAGCTTTGTGTTCCGATTTTGTGTTCGGAGTGTTGTTTTGGTTGTGTGGTGTAAGCCTAGCCGGCTAGCAGTGTTTTATTTGGTTTTGTATGGGCTTGTATTTTATGTTTATCCGTTGTATTGGTTTTGTTTCAGCCGTGTAGGCTGATGATATATATATAACTACGTGGTTGTGTATATATTCCAGCCGTCTGTGGCTGATGTATATTATGCCTGTAGAAATGCTTCAGATTGTCACCCGTACAAGGGAGGTGCTGCCGAAATTTCTTCAGACAGGGACTCCTCTGGGTGTGACAATTTAGTGGTATCAGAGCAGGTATACGATACTTGCTATGTGTTCTGGATTTTTGAGATTTATCTTATATCAATTTATTTGGTATCAGAGATCGACTTACGAGTCTTATTTTCCCTGTATTTCGGATTTCGTGTTTTGATCTTCTCAATGTGACTTTTCGGGTTTTGGGACCTGGCAGCGGCAGGACATCTCCAAGCTGTAGGAGGTATGTTGGTATACTGTCATCTTACCTTATGTTAGTATATGCCTTGTTGACTATTACAATTTATGACATGTATTAGCATTCTTTATTAGTACTTGTCTAGTTGATATAACATATATTTTATGTGTTAGGTAAACCACTGATCATGGTAGACCTTAATAGAGATCAAGGATTATAGTTTCCGGTAATTTTTCATATCATATTACCAGTAGGTTTAGCTTCTGTTACTGCTAGTTGGATAGCAGATTGAGACATATACCGGCCTATGCTATTATTAGCTAGGTAGTGACTAGCAACTATATATTCTAGTTGACTCAGCCAATAGAATACCGATATACTTTAGTTAGTTTTCGTTGGTAGATGATTAATATACTCTGGTTAGATCAGTCAATAGAAAACTGATTTACGTTTGTCGACTTGGGTAGTCATAGATTGATATACCTTAGTAGCTTATGAAGGATTAAGATATTCTTGATTAGTTAGTAGATGACCGATTTAGCTTTATTGGTCTAATCTAAATCTTTGGGTTGCTTGTGCTTAGTTTGGTATCTAGAGCACATTTGAGTACATGTTTTGTACTGACGTGGAAAAGATTGAGTTGATCGTATATCATTGTCGATTTTGGTCAGTCTATAGAGGATCGATATATCCTATTCTATGGGTACTTTAATTTTAGATGGTATGTATCTAGTTGGATAACTTAGAAGGTGACCCTGTCGTTTCGGAATGTCAGGTTGATTGGGTCAAATATGTTGATTATTCCTATCTTTGTTTCGTGTACATATGATTGTTATGAGTTGAAGGAGTTCTATGATGGATAGTTCATTTGCAGGTAGTGTGAGTATTCCCATCTAGATATGGTTATTGTAGGTTCCTCGTGGATTATAGCTATTTAGTTAGCTGTACGTGTCTGATTGACATATTGGAAGTATCTTGTCGTCTACATAGGTGTTGTGATAGGTATATATGTGTTTGGTGTGGTATCTGAGGTATCTTGTTGATTATGTGTGATTTGTGAGTACACTTATGTTTATTAGGCTTTATTGGAAGTATTAAGTGATTATACTCATTTGGTATGTGTTGTGAGTATTATTGGAGGTGTATTGTTGATTATACTTACGTTGATTTTTGCACACGTGTTCGGTAGGTATTGCTGGAGGTATCATACTGAATATACCTGAGTCGTGTGTGTGTTTGGTGTATAATAATTGGAGGATTATGTCGATCATACATATGTTGTGTGTGCACGTGTGCTAGATGTATGGTTGGTAGCATCATGATAATTCTACCTATGTTAAATGTAGAATGTTAAATGTCTACATTATGATATTTGTTGTATTACCTGTCAACTAATTCTCCTATTAGTGGGTGACCGACCCACTAGGATGATGATAGAGTTGACTATGAATTTGATTGCTTACTAGATGATTATACCCTAGGCTACCCACAGTGATATGTGGTAGAGAGATCTCATGCAGTCTCTAGCTGGATAGTTAGGTGCTTTGGGCACTTATGTATTGTTTGTGGTGGAGCGTTGCTCCCACTTATGTTATGGATTGTTGTGGTGGAGCGTTGCTCCCACATATTGCGGATCGCTTGTAGCGGAGTATTCTCCTATATTTATTGCAGATACATATTTCGGATTATTTGTAGTGGAGTGTTACTTCCACATAAGGAGGATTTCTTGTGGTAGAGCATTGCTCCCACATATGTGGTATTTCGTGTGGTGGAGCATTGCTCTCACACTGGAGGATCTATTCTTTGGTGATTTATATCGTTGGTGATCAGATCTATTTATTGTTGAGGATCTTATGGTTAGGAATGTCTGTGATACGGATATTATGTGTCTTGGTTTTACCATTATGGCCTGCGGTGCCCTAGATGTTAGCATGGACTCGATGATTTAGGTATCCCTAGGATGTTTGGATCGGTTTCCATTGTCTTGTTGACGATATTGTGATCTGTTTCGGATCTGAGGTGAGTCACGTACACCATCTTCGCATAGTTCTAGAGATGTTTTGATGGAAACATCTATATGTGAAGATCAGTAGTGTGTATTTTGATTGTCTTTTGTGAGATGTTTTGGGACACACGGTGGTTCCACAGGAGATAGAGGTTGTTACCGTTGAGAGTAGACAGAGTCTATACAGGAAGCTCGCAACTTCCTCTGTTTGGCTCGATATTTCCAGAGATACGTTGAGGGTTTCTCTCGGATAGCTATGTCACTGACACGCCTGACCTGGAAAGGCGTGAAGTTCACTTGGACTGAGGATGATAAGACCAGCTTCTAGGAGCTGAAGCGGAGACTAGTGTCGGCTCCGATTTTAAATTTTTTACCTTCTAGAGATGACGGATATGTCCTCTGCACCGACGCATCTATTCAGGGTTTGAGCGCTGTTCTGATGCAGCACGATATGGTAGTCTCCTATGCTTTTCATCGGTTGAAGGAGCATGAGAAGATCTACCCCTGTACATGATCTGGGCAAGTCGCCATTATTTTTGCCTTGAAGATTTGGCGGCATTATCTGTACGACATTACATTTGAGATTCTCACTGACAATAGAGTCTCAAATATCTGTTTTACTTAGAAGGAACCTAATCTCCGACAGAGGAGATGGATGGAATTCCTAAAGGATTTTGATTGTACCATTAGCAGGAAGAGCTAATGTGGTTGCCGATGCACTTAGCAGGAAGTCCAAAGGGACTTTAGCTTACCACCGAGTTGTGGTCACAGACTTGATACAAGATTTCTCCGAGTTGGGCCTTGAGGGGTAAGGACAGACAGAGCAGGGTACTCTAATTACCATGGTTGCTCAGTCGTCGATCAGGACGGGGATCTGAGAGCCCTAGGCTGCTGATCAGTATTTGCAGTTTGTTTACAGCCAGATAGCTTCTGGGCAGTAGACCGAGTTCACACGAGACGAGGAGGGTGTTATACACTTCCAAGGCAGATTATGCGTACTTCAGTCTCATCCGGTCTTATAGGAGTTACCTCCGGAGGCTCATCGCTCATGATTTGCTGTTCACCCAGGCGGTACCCGTATGTACCAAGATTTGAGGTGTTTCTATTGGTGGAACGACATGAAGGAAGACATCGCGGATTTTGTAGCTAGATGTCTTGTTTGTCAGCAGACGAAGAATGAACAAAGACTGTGGGATTACTTCAGCGGATTCCTATTTCCGAGTGGAAATGGGAACACATTACCATGGACTTTGTGGTGAGTCTGCCTAGGACACGACGAGGCTATGACGCGATTTGGGTAATTGTTGATTTATTTAACCCAAATCTGCACACTCGTTAGCGATCCGGAAGACTGATTCCCTGGATCGATTGGCAGATCTGTATTGCCGGGAGATCATCAGATAACATGGTGTCCCATTGAGTATTATTTCGGATAGAGGCCTCCGGTTCAGCTAAGGTTTTGTGTATTGGATTTTGGAGGCAGTTGAGAGGACCACTTGCTATTGGTAGAATTCACCTACAATAACAGCTTTCATTCGGCTATCCAGATGACACCGTTTGAAGCGTTGTATGGTAGGCCTTGTCAGACACACATCTTTTGGGATGAGATTGGAGAGGCCCAGCTGTTGGAACCTCATAGAGCTCAGCAGGAAGCAGACTTGGTCCGTATTATCAGAAGGAGGATGTCAGAGGCGCAGGACCGCCAGAAGAGTTACGCTGATCGAAGACGCAGACCCCTAGCGTTCTCTATTGGCGACCATGTATTTCTGCAAGTTTCACCCACGTAAGGGGTGAAGAGATTTGACCTCAGATGCAAGCTAGCTCTGCGATATGTTGGACCTTTCCAGATCTTGGAGAGGATTGGAGCGGTAGCTTACTATCTGGCACTACCACCGTCCCTGTCAGGCGTGCATGACGTATTCCATGTGTTTATGCTGAGGAGGTATATACTTGACCCGACACATGTGCTGACAGATATTTCAGTTTCCGTTCAGCCTGACGTCACTTATGAGGAGGTTTCGGTACGGATTCTGGATCGGAAAGAGCGTCAGTTGCGGAACCAGACTATCCGACTGGTTAAAGTCGGATGGAAGCATCATTCGAATGAGGAGGCTACGTGGGAGCTCGAGGATACTATCCGAGCTCGATATCCCTATCTTTTCACTTGAGGTATATGATTTAATTTACCGTTCAGCATCTATACTCTTTGCCTGTAGTTAGTATTTGCTGAAGGTAGATAACGAAATTTGAGGATCAAATTTTTATTAGTGGGGGAGAATGTAAAATACTGAAAAATGGCGAATAATGATAAGGGAATTTTTCGGAATTTTTAAAAAATTTTCAGGAATTTTTCGGAGCTCGTAGGGACGAATTTACGGGGATGAAAACAGGGTCCGGGAAAGTCTGTTTAGGCTACCTATTTAAGCGAGGAAAAGTTGTATTTCTTTTCCTTTTTATTTTCTTTTCTTTTATTCTTTTTCCCCGTTTCTTTTTCCCCCGAATTCCCTAATCAACTCGCGAGCCTTCCTTCTTCCCCCGTGAATTTTGTGCTGTGCCAAAACTGCTCCGAGGCAGTTCCTTCCTCTCCTCCTCATCCATGCCAAGCTGCGCGCTGATCACCGGCCACAGGAATCCAGCGCCGTCGCCGTGCCCTAGCGCCCCGCCGACGGCCTCTTCCTCTCCTCTGGCCGACGCGACGCCACTGCCCTTCTTTTCCTGCCCTAGCCGGCCGACCGCCGCCTTGTTCCTTGCTTGAGCAGCCAACTATCGCCGGGGATTCTCCTCACAGTGTCGTGCCCTAGAGCTGATGCCACCACCGCCGTCTTCACAGCAGCCGAGAGCCTCGTGTCTCTGCCCTATAGCGCCGTCGCTTCCTCTCTACCCTCTTTCGATCCGGAGGGTTTCCTTCGTGCCGGCACAGAGCCACCACAGCGAACTTTGGGCCGATTGCTACAGCCAACACCCACCACTTCTCTGGATTTTCTTCGATTCGTGCCCTGGCACTGTTGCCGATTTCATTTCTTTCCTCTGGTTGTCGGTGGTTTGGGAGGTAGGTGCGCTACCTTTGTTGATTCGGTGAATTATTAGTTCATCATGTGGTGATCCTTTTCCAGTTCTAGTTTGGGAAATGAATCGGATCTTGGAGTTCCTTGCTGTTGATTGGGGTTACGGGATTGAAGAGAAGGAGGTAATATGAGTAGATTGTTTCTTGAACTTAATTGGTGATAGATTGTGTGTTGTGTTTTGATCTCTTTTGATCTGAATAATTCCAGGGAGAGGTTGTATCCAATTGTTTGTTGTTCTGTGAAGGTGATCTTGAATTCCAGCAGCAGGGGACACACCGGTGATTTTCAGCCGTGGGTTACACTCTGATTACGAGGCGTCAATAATTATCATCAGATTTGGTGAGTTTTAAGGTTGAAGTTTTTACTAGGTTTAAAATGGCGAATTGTTGTTTAGAGGATTGATTAAGTTATTGGAGGAATTATGTGAGTGGATTTATGATATGTTGAAAATTAAGTAAGTGATTTATTTTATGAGGTAATTGATATATGAGAGAAATCTTATTGATTGGTTGAGATAGAAGGTCACATGATCATTTATAGGATTATGAGATTAGTATCATATGATTTGTTATAATGGATTGTGAATCAAATTGAGAATTATTTGATCATTAGGTTTGTGTAGATTTATTTGGTTATCTGGATTTGGATCTTATAATTGTTATGTGTAATGGAATTAAGTTTAAATTATTGATCTAATAGTGGATTGGGGATTTGGTAACTAGCCCTAAATTATTTTTTTAGGATTTTATTTAGCTATACAGTTGGATTTTAGCTAAATAAAAGTATATTGTTTGACACAGGATTTTAATGCGAGACGAGTATCTCGACGTCGGATTGAGACCGATTGGACCTTTCTTATTGGAGGCGGGTACCTTGACTTATCTTTTTGATATGTCTTGTTGATATGTCTAGTAGGTCATAGCTTTTAGTAATAATTATGTTCGTCATTGTTTCGGTATGTCACTTTTGGATACCTGTTACATGCTTGTTTGCTCACCTGATATGCATTTTATGCTAGTACCCATATGATTATATATATATATGCTCAGAGAGGTAGTGACATACCATGCTTGTTATATTCAGGACTTAGGTTTTTGATATCCTATCTGACCTGTGTACTTTAGATCTTCGTATTTGACCATCGATATTATGGTACTCATTTTATATATATGGATATGGTTATGCTGATCAGTTTATTGCTATGCTTAGTGTCATGCATCATGATTGCATGCTGCGTGATTGTCGGCTCCACTATGGTTGAGCACATCGCCAGTTACATGTACTGCACACACCACCACTCATGGATTAGTGGTATATCAGGCAGGTCTGTGGAGGTTCTGCTGTTTAGATCTATTGGTCAGGTGACTCAGCGTGGTAGCCGGCAGACAGTTCCGCTCTGTTTGGCTCCGCTGGTATTTAGTGTAGCAGTGTGGTAGCCGACAGACGGTGGACTCTATTTGGCTCCGTTGGTCAAGTGACTCAGCGTGGTAGCCGGCAGAGATACCTCCCCGTCATCATGTACCGGGAGATGAGAGCATTGAGCTCCCCCATTTATGATTTGGGGTCAGACGATAGGAGTACTCCGACAGCATCCCGTCCACTCAGTCACTCATTAGGTGTAGTGATGGTAGAGTGCACGGTTGTCACAACCCTACCCACTCGGTCTCACCATTGTGTGTGAGATGGCTGACTGGCATCAGGGGTGACCAGAACGCATCATTGGCATCATACACATTTATGCATTTACTGCTTGTGTTTGCTGCACTTATATGCTGCATTTGGATGGATGCATATGTTTGACATGCATACAGGATTTATGACACTTCCGGTCTGACGACCTGATTATTCTGATAGGTGGCACTGGTGAGTACAGTACTCTTCAGTATTTTCTATTATGCATTACCTTCTTTTGTTCAGGAGACTGTACTCCATAGTTATTAGTATTTGTTATAGTTTACTATACATGTCAACTAGTTATCTGCTGAGTTGTTGAATTCACCCCGTGGACACTATCTTTTTCAGGTACTAGGTTATTTATGAAGACGCTTGGAGTATCCTGGCTGTCGGTCCCCACGTCACATCAGAAGGCCTGTCTCTGCCTTTATTTATTGTTATTTTTGGTATATGTATTTGTGTACTTAGCTTTGTGTTCCGATTTTGTGTTCGGAGTGTTGTTTTGGTTGTGTGGTGTAAGCCTAGCCGGCTAGCAGTGTTTTATTTGGTTTTGTATGGGCTTGTATTTTATGTTTATCCGTTGTATTGGTTTTGTTTCAGCCGTGTAGGCTGATGATATATATATAACTACGTGGTTGTGTATATATTCCAGCCGTCTGTGGCTGATGTATATTATGCCTGTAGAAATGCTTCAGATTGTCACCCGTACAAGGGAGGTGCTGCCGAAATTTCTTCAGACAGGGACTCCTCTGGGTGTGACAATTTAGTGGTATCAGAGCAGGTATACGATACTTGCTATGTGTTCTGGATTTTTGAGATTTATCTTATATCAATTTATTTGGTATCAGAGATCGACTTACGAGTCTTATTTTCCCTGTATTTCGGATTTCGTGTTTTGATCTTCTCAATGTGACTTTTCGGGTTTTGGGACCTGGCAGCGGCAGGACATCTCCAAGCTGTAGGAGGTATGTTGGTATACTGTCATCTTACCTTATGTTAGTATATGCCTTGTTGACTATTACAATTTATGACATGTATTAGCATTCTTTATTAGTACTTGTCTAGTTGATATAACATATATTTTATGTGTTAGGTAAACCACTGATCATGGTAGACCTTAATAGAGATCAAGGATTATAGTTTCCGGTAATTTTTCATATCATATTACCAGTAGGTTTAGCTTCTGTTACTGCTAGTTGGATAGCAGATTGAGACATATACCGGCCTATGCTATTATTAGCTAGGTAGTGACTAGCAACTATATATTCTAGTTGACTCAGCCAATAGAATACCGATATACTTTAGTTAGTTTTCGTTGGTAGATGATTAATATACTCTGGTTAGATCAGTCAATAGAAAACTGATTTACGTTTGTCGACTTGGGTAGTCATAGATTGATATACCTTAGTAGCTTATGAAGGATTAAGATATTCTTGATTAGTTAGTAGATGACCGATTTAGCTTTATTGGTCTAATCTAAATCTTTGGGTTGCTTGTGCTTAGTTTGGTATCTAGAGCACATTTGAGTACATGTTTTGTACTGACGTGGAAAAGATTGAGTTGATCGTATATCATTGTCGATTTTGGTCAGTCTATAGAGGATCGATATATCCTATTCTATGGGTACTTTAATTTTAGATGGTATGTATCTAGTTGGATAACTTAGAAGGTGACCCTGTCGTTTCGGAATGTCAGGTTGATTGGGTCAAATATGTTGATTATTCCTATCTTTGTTTCGTGTACATATGATTGTTATGAGTTGAAGGAGTTCTATGATGGATAGTTCATTTGCAGGTAGTGTGAGTATTCCCATCTAGATATGGTTATTGTAGGTTCCTCGTGGATTATAGCTATTTAGTTAGCTGTACGTGTCTGATTGACATATTGGAAGTATCTTGTCGTCTACATAGGTGTTGTGATAGGTATATATGTGTTTGGTGTGGTATCTGAGGTATCTTGTTGATTATGTGTGATTTGTGAGTACACTTATGTTTATTAGGCTTTATTGGAAGTATTAAGTGATTATACTCATTTGGTATGTGTTGTGAGTATTATTGGAGGTGTATTGTTGATTATACTTACGTTGATTTTTGCACACGTGTTCGGTAGGTATTGCTGGAGGTATCATACTGAATATACCCGAGTCGTGTGTGTGTTTGGTGTATAATAATTGGAGGATTATGTCGATCATACATATGTTGTGTGTGCACGTGTGCTAGATGTATGGTTGGTAGCATCATGATAATTCTACCTATGTTAAATGTAGAATGTTAAATGTCTACATTATGATATTTGTTGTATTACCCTGTCAACTAATTCTCCTATTAGTGGGTGACCGACCCACTAGGATGATGATAGAGTTGACTATGAATTTGATTGCTTACTAGATGATTATACCCTAGGCTACCCACAGTGATATGTGGTAGAGAGATCTCATGCAGTCTCTAGCTGGATAGTTAGGTGCTTTGGGCACTTATGTATTGTTTGTGGTGGAGCGTTGCTCCCACTTATGTTATGGATTGTTGTGGTGGAGCGTTGCTCCCACATATTGCGGATCGCTTGTAGCGGAGTATTCTCCTATATTTATTGCAGATACATATTTCGGATTATTTGTAGTGGAGTGTTACTTCCACATAAGGAGGATTTCTTGTGGTAGAGCATTGCTCCCACATATGTGGTATTTCGTGTGGTGGAGCATTGCTCTCACACTGGAGGATCTATTCTTTGGTGATTTATATCGTTGGTGATCAGATCTATTTATTGTTGAGGATCTTATGGTTAGGAATGTCTGTGATACGGATATTATGTGTCTTGGTTTTACCATTATGGCCTGCGGTGCCCTAGATGTTAGCATGGACTCGATGATTTAGGTATCCCTAGGATGTTTGGATCGGTTTCCATTGTCTTGTTGACGATATTGTGATCTGTTTCGGATCTGAGGTGAGTCACGTACACCATCTTCGCATAGTTCTAGAGATGTTTTGATGGAAACATCTATATGTGAAGATCAGTAGTGTGTATTTTGATTGTCTTTTGTGAGATGTTTTGGGACACACGGTGGTTCCACAGGAGATAGAGGTGGTTACCGTTGAGAGTAGACAGAGTCTATACAGGAAGCGAGCAACTTCCTCTGTTTGGCTCGATATTTCCGGAGATACGTTGAGGGTTTCTCTCGGATAGCTATGTCACTGACACGCCTGACCTGGAAAGGCGTGAAGTTCACTTGGACTGAGGATGACAAGACCAGCTTCTAGGAGCTTAAGCGGAGACTAGTGTCGGCTCCGATTTTGAATTTTTACCTTCTGGAGAGGACGGATATGTCCTCTGCACCGGCGCATCTATTCAAGGTTTGAGCGCTGTTCTGATGCATCACGATATGGTAGTCTCCTATGTTTTTTGTCGGTTGAAGGAGCATGAGAAGATCTACCCTGTACATGATCTGGGCAAGTCGTCATTATTTTTGCCTTGAAGATTTGGCGGCATTATCTGTACGACATTACATTTGAGATTCTCACCGACAATAGAGTCTCAAATATCTGTTTTACTTAGAAGGAACCTAATCTCCGACAGAGGAGATGGATGGAATTCCTAAAGGATTTTGATTGTACCATTAGCTATCACCCAGGAAGAGCTAATGTGGTTGCCGATGCACTTAGCAGGAAGTCCAAAGGGACTTTAGCTTACCACCGAGTTGTGGTCACAGACTTGATACAAGATTTCTCCGAGTTAGACCTTGAGGAGTAGGGACGGATAGAGCAGGGTATTCTTGTTACCATGGTTGCTCAGTCGTCGATCAGGATGAGGATCCGAGAGCCCTAGGCTGCTAATCAGTATTTGCAGTTTATTTGCAGCCGGATAGTTTCCGGGCAATAGACCGAGTTCACACGAGACGAGGAGAGTGTTATACACTCCCAAGGCAAATTATGCGTACTTCAGTCTCATCCGGTCTTATAGGAGTTACCTTCGGAGGCTCATCGCTCATGATTTGCTGTTCACTCAGGCGGTACCCGTATGTACCAAGATTTGAGGTGTTTCTATTGGTGGAACAACATGAAGGAAGACATCGCGGATTTTGCAGCTAGATGTCTTGTTTGTCAGCAGACGAAGAATGAACAGAGACTGTCGGATTACTTCAGCGGATTCCTATTTCCGAGTGGAAATGGGAACACATTACCATGAACTTTGTGGTGGGTTTGCCGAGGACACGACGAGGGCATGACACGATTTGGGTTATCGTTGATTTATTTAACCCAAATCGCACACTCGTTAGCGATCCGGAAGACTGATTCCCTGGATCGATTGGCAGATCTGTATTGCCGGGAGATCATCAGATAACATGGTGTCCCATTGAGTATTATTTCGGATAGAGGCCTCCGGTTCAGCTAAGGTTTTGTGTATTGGATTTTGGAGGCAGTTGAGAGGACCACTTGCTATTGGTAGAATTCACCTACAATAACAGCTTTCATTCGGCTATCCAGATGACACCGTTTGAAGCGTTGTATGGTAGGCCTTGTCAGACACACATCTTTTGGGATGAGATTGGAGAGGCCCAGCTGTTGGAACCTCATAGAGCTCAGCAGGAAGCAGACTTGGTCCGTATTATCAGAAGGAGGATGTCAGAGGCGCAGGACCGCCAGAAGAGTTACGCTGATCGAAGACGCAGACCCCTAGCGTTCTCTATTGGCGACCATGTATTTCTGCAAGTTTCACCCACGTAAGGGGTGAAGAGATTTGACCTCAGATGCAAGCTAGCTCTGCGATATGTTGGACCTTTCCAGATCTTGGAGAGGATTGGAGCGGTAGCTTACTATCTGGCACTACCACCGTCCCTGTCAGGCGTGCATGACGTATTCCATGTGTTTATGCTGAGGAGGTATATACTTGACCCGACACATGTGCTGACAGATATTTCAGTTTCCGTTCAGCCTGACGTCACTTATGAGGAGGTTTCGGTACGGATTCTGGATCGGAAAGAGCGTCAGTTGCGGAACCAGACTATCCGACTGGTTAAAGTCGGATGGAAGCATCATTCGAATGAGGAGGCTACGTGGGAGCTCGAGGATACTATCCGAGCTCGATATCCCTATCTTTTCACTTGAGGTATATGATTTAATTTACCGTTCAGCATCTATACTCTTTGCCTGTAGTTAGTATTTGCTGAAGGTAGATAACGAAATTTGAGGATCAAATTTTTATTAGTGGGGGAGAATGTAAAATACTGAAAAATGGCGAATAATGATAAGGGAATTTTTCGGAATTTTTAAAAAATTTTCAGGAATTTTTCGGAGCTCGTAGGGACGAATTTACGGGGATGAAAACAGGGTCCGGGAAAGTCTGTTTAGGCTACCTATTTAAGCGAGGAAAAGTTGTATTTCTTTTCCTTTTTATTTTCTTTTCTTTTATTCTTTTTCCCCGTTTCTTTTTCCCCCGAATTCCCTAATCAACTCGCGAGCCTTCCTTCTTCCCCCGTGAATTTTGTGCTGTGCCAAAACTGCTCCGAGGCAGTTCCTTCCTCTCCTCCTCATCCATGCCAAGCTGCGCGCTGATCACCGGCCACAGGAATCCAGCGCCGTCGTCGTGCCCTAGCGCCCCGCCGACGGCCTCTTCCTCTCCTCTGGCCGACGCGACGCCACTGCCCTTCTTTTCCTGCCCTAGCCGGCCGACCGCCGCCTTGTTCCTTGCTTGAGCAGCCAACTATCGCCAGGGATTCTCCTCACAGTGTCGTGCCCTAGAGCTGATGCCACCACCGCCGTCTTCACAGCAGCCGAGAGCCTCGTGTCTCTGCCCTATAGCGCCGTCGCTTCCTCTCTACCCTCTTTCGATCCGGAGGGTTTCCTTCGTGCCGGCACAGAGCCACCACAGCGAACTTTGGGCCGATTGCTACAGCCAACACCCACCACTTCTCTGGATTTTCTTCGATTCGTGCCCTGGCACTGTTGCCGATTTCATTTCTTTCCTCTGGTTGTCGGTGGTTTGGGAGGTAGGTGCGCTACCTTTGTTGATTCGGTGAATTATTAGTTCATCATGTGGTGATCCTTTTCCAGTTCTAGTTTGGGAAATGAATCGGATCTTGGAGTTCCTTGCTGTTGATTGGGGTTACGGGATTGAAGAGAAGGAGGTAATATGAGTAGATTGTTTCTTGAACTTAATTGGTGATAGATTGTGTGTTGTGTTTTGATCTCTTTTGATCTGAATAATTCCAGGGAGAGGTTGTATCCAATTGTTTGTTGTTCTGTGAAGGTGATCTTGAATTCCAGCAGCAGGGGACACACCGTGATTTTCATCGTGGGTTACACTCTGATTACGAGGCGTCAATAATTATCATCAGATTTGGTGAGTTTTAAGGTTGAAGTTTTTGCTAGGTTTAAAATGGCGAATTGTTGTTTAGAGGATTGATTAAGTTATTGGAGGAATTATGTGAGTGGATTTATGATATGTTGAAAATTAAGTAAGTGATTTATTTTATGAGGTAATTGATTTATGAGAGAAATCTTATTGATTGGTTGAGATAGAAGGTCACATGATCATTTATAGGATTATGAGATTAGTATCATATGATTTGTTATAATGGATTGTTAATCAAATTGAGAATTATTTGATCATTAGGTTTGTGTAGATTTATTTGGTTATCTGGATTTGGATCTTATAATTGTTATGTGTAATGGAATTAAGTTTAAATTATTGATCTAATAGTGGATTGGGGATTTGGTAACTAGCCCTAAATTATTTTTTTAGGATTTTATTTAGCTATACAGTTGGATTTTAGCTAAATAAAAGTATATTGTTTGACACAGGATTTTAATGCGAGACGAGTATCTCGACGTCGGATTGAGACCGATTGGACCTTTCTTATTGGAGGCGGGTACCTTGACTTATCTTTTTGATATGTCTTGTTGATATGTCTAGTAGGTCATAGCTTTTAGTAATAATTATGTTCGTCATTGTTTCGGTATGTCACTTTTGGATACCTGTAACATGCTTGTTTGCTCACCTGATATGCATTTTATGCTAGTACCCACATGATTATATATATATATGCTCAGAGAAGTAGTGACATACCATGCTTGTTATGTTCAGGACCTAGGTTTTTTGATATCCTATCTGACCTGTGTACTTTAGATCTTCGTATTTGACCATCGATATTATGATACTCATTTTATGTATATGGATATGGTTATGCTGATCAGTTTATTGCCATGCTTAGTGTCATGCATCATGATTGCATGCTGCGCGATTGTCGGCTCCACTATGGTTGAGCACATCGCCAGTTACATGTACTGCACACACCACCACTCATGGGTTAGTGGTATATCAGACAGGTGTGTGGCGGTTCTGCTGTTTGGCTCCGTTGGTCTGAGGACTCAGCGTGGTAGCCGGCAGACAGTTCCGCTCTGTTTGGTAGCAGCGTGGTAGCCGGCAGACGGTGGACTCTGTTTGGCTCCGTTGGTCAGGTGACTCAGCGTGGTAGCCGGCAGAGATACCTCCCCGTCATCGTGTACCGGGAGATGAGAGCATTGAGCTCCCCCATTTATGATTTGGGGTCAGAGGACAGGAGTACTCTGACAGCATCTCGTCCACTCAGTCACTCATCAGGTATGGTGATGGTAGAGTGCACGGTTGTCACAGCCCTACCCACTCTGTCTCACCATTGTGTGTGAGATGACTGACTGGCGTCAGGGGTGACCAGGACGCATCATTGGCATCATACACATTTATGCATTTACTGCTTGTGTTTGCTGCACTTATATGCTGCATTTGGATGGATGCATATGTTTGACATGCATACAGGATTTATGACACTTCCGGTCTGACGACCTGATTATTCTGATAGGTGGCCCTGGTGAGTACAGTACTCTTCAGCCTTTTCTATTATGCATTACCTTCTTTTGTTCAGGAGACTGTACTCCATAGTTATTACTATTTGTTATAGTTTACTATACATGTCAACTAGGTATCTGCTGAATTGTTGAACTCACCCCCGTGGACACTATCTTTTTCAGGTACTAGGTTGGAGTATCCTGGCTGTCGGTCCCCACGTCACATCAGAAGACCTGTCTCTGCCTTTGTTTATTGTTATTTTTGGTATATGTATTTGTGTACTTAGCTTTGTGTTCCGATTTTGTGTTCGGAGTGTTGTTTTGGTTGTGTGGTGTAAGCCTAGCCGGCTAGCAGTGTTTTATTTGGTTTTGTATGGGCTTGTATTTTATGTTTATCCGTTGTATTGGTTTTGTTTCAGCCGTGTAGGCTGATGATATATATATAACTACGTGGTTGTGTATATATTCCAGCCGTCTGTGGCTGATGTATATTATGCCTGTAGAAATGCTTCAGATTGTCACCCGTACAAGGGAGGTGCTGCCGAAATTTCTTCAGACAGGGACTCCTCTGGGTGTGACAATTTAGTGGTATCAGAGCAGGTATACGATACTTGCTATGTGTTCTGGATTTTTGAGATTTATCTTATATCAATTTATTTGGTATCAGAGATCGACTTACGAGTCTTATTTTCCCTGTATTTCGGATTTCGTGTTTTGATCTTCTCAATGTGACTTTTCGGGTTTTGGGACCTGGCAGCGGCAGGACATCTCCAAGCTGTAGGAGGTATGTTGGTATACTGTCATCTTACCTTATGTTAGTATATGCCTTGTTGACTATTACAATTTATGACATGTATTAGCATTCTTTATTAGTACTTGTCTAGTTGATATAACATATATTTTATGTGTTAGGTAAACCACTGATCATGGTAGACCTTAATAGAGATCAAGGATTATAGTTTCCGGTAATTTTTCATATCATATTACCAGTAGGTTTAGCTTCTATTATTGCTAGTTGGATAGCAGATTGAGACATATACCGGCCTATGCTATTATTAGCTAGGTAGTGACTAGCAACTATATATTCTAGTTGACTCAGCCAATAGAATACCGATATACTTTAGTTAGTTTTCGTTGGTAGATGATTAATATACTCTGGTTAGATCAGTCAATAGAAAACTGATTTACGTTTGTCGACTTGGGTAGTCATAGATTGATATACCTTAGTAGCTTATGAAGGATTAAGATATTCTTGATTAGTTAGTAGATGACCGATTTAGCTTTATTGGTCTAATCTAAATCTTTGGGTTGCTTGTGCTTAGTTTGGTATCTAGAGCACATTTGAGTACATGTTTTGTACTGACGTGGAAAAGATTGAGTTGATCGTATATCATTGTCGATTTTGGTCAGTCTATAGAGGATCGATATATCCTATTCTATGGGTACTTTAATTTTAGATGGTATGTATCTAGTTGGATAACTTAGAAGGTGACCCTGTCGTTTCGGAATGTCAGGTTGATTGGGTCAAATATGTTGATTATTCCTATCTTTGTTTCGTGTACATATGATTGTTATGAGTTGAAGGAGTTCTATGATGGATAGTTCATTTGCAGGTAGTGTGAGTATTCCCATCTAGATATGGTTATTGTAGGTTCCTCGTGGATTATAGCTATTTAGTTAGCTGTACGTGTCTGATTGACATATTGGAAGTATCTTGTCGTCTACATAGGTGTTGTGATAGGTATATATGTGTTTGGTGTGGTATCTGAGGTATCTTGTTGATTATGTGTGATTTGTGAGTACACTTATGTTTATTAGGCTTTATTGGAAGTATTAAGTGATTATACTCATTTGGTATGTGTTGTGAGTATTATTGGAGGTGTATTGTTGATTATACTTACGTTGATTTTTGCACACGTGTTCGGTAGGTATTGCTGGAGGTATCATACTGAATATACCTGAGTCGTGTGTGTGTTTGGTGTATAATAATTGGAGGATTATGTCGATCATACATATGTTGTGTGTGCACGTGTGCTAGATGTATGGTTGGTAGCATCATGATAATTCTACCTATGTTAAATGTAGAATGTTAAATGTCTACATTATGATATTTGTTGTATTACCCTGTCAACTAATTCTCTTATTAGTGGGTGACCGACCCACTAGGATGATGATAGAGTTGACTATGAATTTGATTGCTTACTAGGTGATTATACCCTAGGCTACCCACAGTGATCTGTGGTAGAGAGATCTCGTGCAGTCTCTAGCTGGATAGTTAGGTGCTTTGGGCACTTATGTATTGTTTGTGGTGGAGCGTTGCTCCCACTTATGTTATGGATTGTTGTGGTGGAGCGTTGCTCCCACATATTACGGATCGCTTGTAGCGGAGTATTCTCCTATATTTATTGCAGATACATATTTCGGATTATTTGTAGTGGAGTGTTACTTCCACATAAGGAGGATTTCTTGTGGTAGAGCATTGCTCCCACATATGTGGTATTTCGTGTGGTGGAGCATTGCTCTCACACTGGAGGATCTATTCTTTGGTGATTTATATCGTTGGTGATCAGATCTATTTATTGTTGAGGATCTTATGGTTAGGAATGTCTGTGATACGGATATTATGTGTCTTGGTTTTACCATTATGGCTTGCGGTGCCCTAGATGTTAGCATGGACTCGATGATTTAGGTATCCCTAGGATGTTTGGATCGGTTTCCATTGTCTTGTTGACGATATTGTGATCTGTTTGGATCTGAGGTGAGTCACGTACACCATCTTCGCATAGTTCTAGAGATGTTTTGATGGAAACATCTATATGTGAAGATCAGTAGTGTGTATTTTGATTGTCTTTTGTGAGATGTTTTGGGACACACGGTGGTTCCACAGGAGATAGAGGTGGTTACCGTTGAGAGTAGACAGAGTCTATACAGGAAGCGAGCAACTTCCTCTGTTTGGCTCGATATTTCCGGAGATACGTTGAGGGTTTCTCTCGGATAGCTATGTCACTGACACGCCTGACCTGGAAAGGCGTGAAGTTCACTTGGACTGAGGATGACAAGACCAGCTTCTAGGAGCTTAAGCGGAGACTAGTGTCGGCTCCGATTTTGAATTTTTACCTTCTGGAGAGGACGGATATGTCCTCTGCACCGGCGCATCTATTCAAGGTTTGAGCGCTGTTCTGATGCATCACGATATGGTAGTCTCCTATGTTTTTTGTCGGTTGAAGGAGCATGAGAAGATCTACCCTGTACATGATCTGGGCAAGTCGTCATTATTTTTGCCTTGAAGATTTGGCGGCATTATCTGTACGACATTACATTTGAGATTCTCACTGACAATAGAGTCTCAAATATCTGTTTTACTTAGAAGGAACCTAATCTCCGACAGAGGAGATGGATGGAATTCCTAAAGGATTTTGATTGTACCATTAGCAGGAAGAGCTAATGTGGTTGCCGATGCACTTAGCAGGAAGTCCAAAGGGACTTTAGCTTACCACCGAGTTGTGGTCACAGACTTGATACAAGATTTCTCTGAGTTGGGCCTTGAGGGGTAAGGACAGACAGAGCAGGTTACTCTGGTTACCATGGTTGCTCAGTCGTCGATCAGGACGGGGATCCGAGAGCCCTAGGCTACTGATCAGTATTTGCAGTTTGTTTACAGCCAGATAGCTTCCGGGCAGTAGACCGAGTTCACACGAGACGAGGAGGGTGTTATACACTTCCAAGGCAGATTATGCGTACTTCAGTCTCATCCGGTCTTATAGGAGTTACCTCCAGAGGCTCATCGCTCATGATTTGCTGTTCACCTAGGTGGTACCCGTATGTACCAAGATTTGAGGTGTTTCTATTGGTGGAATGACATGAAGGAAGACATCGCGGATTTTGTAGCTAGATGTCTTGTTTGTTAGCAGACGAAGAATGAACAGAGACTGTCGGATTACTTCAGCGGATTCCTATTTCCGAGTGGAAATGGGAACACATTACCATGGACTTTGTGGTGAGTCTGCCTAGGACACGACGAGGCTATGATGCGATTTGGGTAATTGTTGATTTATTTAACCCAAATCCGCGCACTCGTTAGCGATCCGGAAGACTGATTCCCTGGATCGATTGGCAGATCTGTATTGCCGGGAGATCATCAGATAACATGGTGTCCCATTGAGTATTATTTCGGATAGAGGCCTCCGGTTCAGCTAAGGTTTTGTGTATTGGATTTTGGAGGCAGTTGAGAGGACCACTTGCTATTGGTAGAATTCACCTACAATAACAGCTTTCATTCGGCTATCCAGATGACACCGTTTGAAGCGTTGTATGGTAGGCCTTGTCAGACACACATCTTTTAGGATGAGATTGGAGAGGCCCACTGTTGGAACCTCATAGAGCTCAGCAGAGGCGGACTTGGTCCGTATTATCAGAAGGAGGATGTCAGAGGCGCAGGACCGCCGGAAGAGTTACGCTGATCGAAGACGCAGACCCCTAGCGTTCTCTATTGGCGACCATGTATTTCTGCAAGTTTCACCCACGTAAGGGGTGAAGAGATTTGACCTCAGATGCAAGCTAGCTCTGCGATATGTTGGACCTTTCCAGATCTTGGAGAGGATTGGAGCGGTAGCTTACTATCTGGCACTACCACCGTCCCTGTCAGGCGTGCATGACGTATTCCATGTGTTTATGCTGAGGAGGTATATACTTGACCCGACACATGTGCTGACAGATATTTCAGTTTCCGTTCAGCCTGACGTCACTTATGAGGAGGTTTCGGTACGGATTCTGGATCGGAAAGAGCGTCAGTTGCGGAACCAGACTATCCGACTGGTTAAAGTCGGATGGAAGCATCATTCGAATGAGGAGGCTACGTGGGAGCTCGAGGATACTATCCGAGCTCGATATCCCTATCTTTTCACTTGAGGTATATGATTTAATTTACCGTTCAAGATCTATACTCTTTGCCTGTAGTTAGTATTTGCTGAAGGTAGATAACGAAATTTGAGGATCAAATTTTTATTAGTGGGGGAGAATGTAAAATACTGAAAAATGGCGAATAATGATAAGGGAATTTTTCGGAATTTTTAAAAAATTTTCAGGAATTTTTCGGAGCTCGTAGGGACGAATTTACGGGGATGAAAACAGGGTCCGGGAAAGTCTGTTTAGGCTACCTATTTAAGCGAGGAAAAGTTGTATTTCTTTTCCTTTTTATTTTCTTTTCTTTTATTCTTTTTCCCCGTTTCTTTTTCCCCCGAATTCCCTAATCAACTCGCGAGCCTTCCTTCTTCCCCCGTGAATTTTGTGCTGTGCCAAAACTGCTCCGAGGCAGTTCCTTCCTCTCCTCCTCATCCATGCCAAGCTGCGCGCTGATCACCGACCACAGGAATCCAGCGCCGTCGCCGTGCCCTAGCGCCCCGCCGACGGCCTCTTCCTCTCCTCTGGCCGACGCGACGCCACTGCCCTTCTTTTCCTGCCCTAGCCGGCCGACCGCCGCCTTGTTCCTTGCTTGAGCAGCCAACTATCGCCGGGGATTCTCCTCACAGTGTCGTGCCCTAGAGCTGATGCCACCACCGCCGTCTTCACAGCAGCCGAGAGCCTCGTGTCTCTGCCCTATAGCGCCGTCGCTTCCTCTCTACCCTCTTTCGATCCGGAGGGTTTCCTTCGTGCCGGCACAGAGCCACCACAGCGAACTTTGGGCCGATTGCTACAGCCAACACCCACCACTTCTCTGGATTTTCTTCGATTCGTGCCCTGGCACTGTTGCCGATTTCATTTCTTTCCTCTGGTTGTCGGTGGTTTGGGAGGTAGGTGCGCTACCTTTGTTGATTCGGTGAATTATTAGTTCATCATGTGGTGATCCTTTTCCAGTTCTAGTTTGGGAAATGAATCGGATCTTGGAGTTCCTTGCTGTTGATTGGGGTTACGGGATTGAAGAGAAGGAGGTAATATGAGTAGATTGTTTCTTGAACTTAATTGGTGATAGATTGTGTGTTGTGTTTTGATCTCTTTTGATCTGAATAATTCCAGGGAGAGGTTGTATCCAATTGTTTGTTGTTCTGTGAAGGTGATCTTGAATTCCAGCAGCAGGGGACACACCGGTGATTTTCAGCTGTGGGTTACACTCTGATTACGAGGCGTCAATAATTATCATCAGATTTGGTGAGTTTTAAGGTTGAAGTTTTTGCTAGGTTTAAAATGGCGAATTGTTGTTTAGAGGATTGATTAAGTTATTGGAGGAATTATGTGAGTGGATTTATGATATGTTGAAAATTAAGTAAGTGATTTATTTTATGAGGTAATTGATTTATGAGAGAAATCTTATTGATTGGTTGAGATAGAAGGTCACATGATCATTTATAGGATTATGAGATTAGTATCATATGATTTGTTATAATGGATTGTTAATCAAATTGAGAATTATTTGATCATTAGGTTTGTGTAGATTTATTTGGTTATCTGGATTTGGATCTTATAATTGTTATGTGTAATGGAATTAAGTTTAAATTATTGATCTAATAGTGGATTGGGGATTTGGTAACTAGCCCTAAATTATTTTTTTAGGATTTTATTTAGCTATACAGTTGGATTTTAGCTAAATAAAAGTATATTGTTTGACACAGGATTTTAATGCGAGACGAGTATCTCGACGTCGGATTGAGACCGATTGGACCTTTCTTATTGGAGGCGGGTACCTTGACTTATCTTTTTGATATGTCTTGTTGATATGTCTAGTAGGTCATAGCTTTTAGTAATAATTATGTTCGTCATTGTTTCGGTATGTCACTTTTGGATACCTGTAACATGCTTGTTTGCTCACCTGATATGCATTTTATGCTAGTACCCACATGATTATATATATATATGCTCAGAGAAGTAGTGACATACCATGCTTGTTATGTTCAGGACCTAGGTTTTTGATATCCTATCTGACCTGTGTACTTTAGATCTTCGTATTTGACCATCGATATTATGATACTCATTTTATGTATATGGATATGGTTATGTTGATCAGTTTATTGCCATGCTTAGTGTCATGCATCATGATTGCATGCTGCGCGATTGTCGGCTCCACTATGGTTGAGCACATCGCCAGTTACATGTACTGCACACACCACCACTCATGGGTTAGTGGTATATCAGACAGGTGTGTGGCGGTTCTGCTGTTTGGCTCCGTTGGTCTGAGGACTCAGCGTGGTAGCCGGCAGACAGTTCCGCTCTGTTTGGCTCCGCTGGCATTTAGTGTAGCAGCGTAGTAGCCGGCAGACGGTGGACTCTGTTTGGCTCCGTTGGTCAGGTGACTCAGCGTGGTAGCCGGCAGAGATACCTCCCCGTCATCGTGTACCGGGAGATGAGAGCATTGAGCTCCCCCATTTATGATTTGGGGTCAGAGGACAGGAGTACTCCGACAGCATCCCGTCCACTCAGTCACTCATCAGGTATGGTGATGGTAGAGTGCACGGTTGTCACAGCCCTACCCACTCGGTCTCACCATTGTGTGTGAGATGACTGACTGGCGTCAGGGGTGACCAGGACGCATCATTGGCATCATACACATTTATGCATTTACTGCTTGTGTTTGCTGCACTTATATGCTGCATTTGGATGGATGCATATGTTTGACATGCATACAGGATTTATGACACTTCCGGTCTGACGACCTGATTATTCTGATAGGTGGCCCTGGTGAGTACAGTACTCTTCAGCCTTTTCTATTATGCATTACCTTCTTTTGTTCAGGAGACTGTACTCCATAGTTATTACTATTTGTTATAGTTTACTATACATGTCAACTAGGTATCTGCTGAGTTGTTGAACTCACCCCCGTGGACACTATCTTTTTTAGGTGTCGCTTGGAGTATCCTGGCTGCCGGTCCCCACGTCACATCAGAAGACCTGTCTCTGCCTTTGTTTATTGTTATTTTTGGTATATGTATTTGTGTACTTAGCATTGTGTTCCGATTTTGTGTTCGGAGTGTTGTTTTGGTTGTGTGGTGTAAGCCTAGCCGGCTAGCAGTGTTTTATTTGGTTTTGTATGGGCTTGTATTTTATGTTTATCCGCTGTATTGGTTTTGTTTCAGCCGTATAGGCTGATGATATATATATAACTGCGTGGTTGTGTGTATATTCCAGCCGCCTGTGGCTGATGTATATTATGCCTGTAGAAATGCTTCAGATTGTCACCCGTATAGGGGAGGTGCTGCCGAAATTTCTTCGGACAGGGACTCCTCTGGGGCGTGACAATTTAGTGGTATCAGAGCAGGTATACGATACTTGCTATGTGTTCTGGATTTTTGATATTTATCTGATATCAATTTATTTGGTATCAGGGATCGACTTACGAGTCTTATTTTCCCTGTATTTCGGATTTCGTGTTTTGATCTTCTCGATGTGACTTTTCAGGTTTTGGGACCTGGCAGCAGGACATCTCCAAACTGTAGGAGGTATGTTGGTATACTGTCATCTTACCTTATGTTAGTATATGCCTTGTTGACTATTACAATTTATGACATGTATTAGCATTCTTTATTAGTACTTGTCTAGTTGATATAACATATATTTTATGTGTTAGGTAAACCACTGATCATGGTAGACCTTAATAGAGATCAAGGATTATAGTTTCCGGTAATTTTTCATATCATATTACCAGTAGGTTTAGCTTCTGTTACTGCTAGTTGGATAGCAGATTGAGACATATACCGGCCTATGCTATTATTAGCTAGGTAGTGACTAGCAACTATATATTCTAGTTGACTCAGCCAATAGAATACCGATATACTTTAGTTAGTTTTCGTTGGTAGATGATTAATATACTCTGGTTAGATCAGTCAATAGAAAACTGATTTACGTTTGTCGACTTGGGTAGTCATAGATTGATATACCTTAGTAGCTTATGAAGGATTAAGATATTCTTGATTAGTTAGTAGATGACCGATTTAGCTTTATTGGTCTAATCTAAATCTTTGGGTTGCTTGTGCTTAGTTTGGTATCTAGAGCACATTTGAGTACATGTTTTGTACTGACGTGGAAAAGATTGAGTTGATCGTATATCATTGTCGATTTTGGTCAGTCTATAGAGGATCGATATATCCTATTCTATGGGTACTTTAATTTTAGATGGTATGTATCTAGTTGGATAACTTAGAAGGTGACCCTGTCGTTTCGGAATGTCAGGTTGATTGGGTCAAATATGTTGATTATTCCTATCTTTGTTTCGTGTACATATGATTGTTATGAGTTGAAGGAGTTCTATGATGGATAGTTCATTTGCAGGTAGTGTGAGTATTCCCATCTAGATATGGTTATTGTAGGTTCCTCGTGGATTATAGCTATTTAGTTAGCTGTACGTGTCTGATTGACATATTGGAAGTATCTTGTCGTCTACATAGGTGTTGTGATAGGTATATATGTGTTTGGTGTGGTATCTGAGGTATCTTGTTGATTATGTGTGATTTGTGAGTACACTTATGTTTATTAGGCTTTATTGGAAGTATTAAGTGATTATACTCATTTGGTATGTGTTGTGAGTATTATTGGAGGTGTATTGTTGATTATACTTACGTTGATTTTTGCACACGTGTTCGGTAGGTATTGCTGGAGGTATCATACTGAATATACCTGAGTCGTGTGTGTGTTTGGTGTATAATAATTGGAGGATTATGTCGATCATACATATGTTGTGTGTGCACGTGTGCTAGATGTATGGTTGGTAGCATCATGATAATTCTACCTATGTTAAATGTAGAATGTTAAATGTCTACATTATGATATTTGTTGTATTACCTGTCAACTAATTCTCCTATTAGTGGGTGACCGACCCACTAGGATGATGATAGAGTTGACTATGAATTTGATTGCTTACTAGATGATTATACCCTAGGCTACCCACAGTGATATGTGGTAGAGAGATCTCATGCAGTCTCTAGCTGGATAGTTAGGTGCTTTGGGCACTTATGTATTGTTTGTGGTGGAGCGTTGCTCCCACTTATGTTATGGATTGTTGTGGTGGAGCGTTGCTCCCACATATTGCGGATCGCTTGTAGCGGAGTATTCTCCTATATTTATTGCAGATACATATTTTCGGATTATTTGTAGTGGAGTGTTACTCCCACATAAGGAGGATTTCTTGTGGTAGAGCATTGCTCCCACATATGTGGTATTTCGTGTGGTGGAGCATTGCTCTCACACTGGAGGATCTATTCTTTGGTGATTTATATCGTTGGTGATCAGATCTATTTATTGTTGAGGATCTTATGGTTAGGAATGTCTGTGATACGGACATTATGTGTCTTGGTTTTACCATTATGGCTTGCGGTGCCCTAGATGTTAGCATGGACTCGATGATTTGGGTATCCCTAGGATGTTTGGATCGGTTTCCATTGTCTTGTTGACGATGTTGTGATCTATTTCGGATCTGAGGTGAGTCACGTACACCATTTTCGCATAGTTCTAGAGATGTTTTGACGGAAACGTCGATATGTGAAGATCAGTAGTGCGTATTTTGATTGTCTTTTGTGAGATGTTTGGGACACACGGTGGTTCCACAGGAGATAGAGGTGGTTACCGTTGAGAGTAGACAGAGTCTATACAGGAAGCGAGCAACTTCCTCTGTTTGGCTCGATATTTCCGGAGATACGTTGAGGGTTTCTCTCGGATAGCTATGTCACTGACACGCCTGACCTGGAAAGGCGTGAAGTTCACTTGGACTGAGGATGACAAGACCAGCTTCTAGGAGCTTAAGCGGAGACTAGTGTCGGCTCCGATTTTGAATTTTTACCTTCTGGAGAGGACGGATATGTCCTCTGCACCGGCGCATCTATTCAAGGTTTGAGCGCTGTTCTGATGCATCACGATATGGTAGTCTCCTATGTTTTTTGTCGGTTGAAGGAGCATGAGAAGATCTACCCTGTACATGATCTGGGCAAGTCGTCATTATTTTTGCCTTGAAGATTTGGCGGCATTATCTGTACGACATTACATTTGAGATTCTCACTGACAATAGAGTCTCAAATATCTGTTTTACTTAGAAGGAACCTAATCTCCGACAGAGGAGATGGATGGAATTCCTAAAGGATTTTGATTGTACCATTAGCAGGAAGAGCTAATGTGGTTGCCGATGCACTTAGCAGGAAGTCCAAAGGGACTTTAGCTTACCACCGAGTTGTGGTCACAGACTTGATACAAGATTTCTCCGAGTTGGGCCTTGAGGGGTAAGGACAGACAGAGCAGGGTACTCTAATTACCATGGTTGCTCAGTCGTCGATCAGGACGGGGATCTGAGAGCCCTAGGCTGCTGATCAGTATTTGCAGTTTGTTTACAGCCAGATAGCTTCTGGGCAGTAGACCGTTCACGAGACGAGGAGGGTGTTATACACTTCCAAGGCAGATTATCGTACTTGATCTCAGCCGGTCTTATAGGAGTTACCTCCGGAGGCTCATCGCTCATGATTTGCTGTTCACCCAGGCGGTACCCGTATGTACCAAGATTTGAGGTGTTTCTATTGGTGGAACGACATGAAGGAAGACATCGCGGATTTTGTAGCTAGATGTCTTGTTTGTCGGCAGACGAAGAATGAACAAAGACGTGGGATTACTTCAGCGGATTCCTATTCCTGAGTGGAAGTGGGATCACATTACCATGGACTTTGTGGTAGGGTTGCCGAGGACACAACGAGGTCATGACGCTTTTTGGGTAATCGTTGATCGATTAACCAAGTCCACGCACTTCTTAGCGATCCGGAAGACTGATTCCCTGGATGGATTGGTAGATCTGTATTGCCGAGAGATCATCAGATAACATGGTGTCCGATTGAGTATTATTTCGGATAGAGGCCTTCGGTTCAGCTAAGGTTTTGTGTATTGGATTTTGGAGGCAGTTGAGAGGACCACTTGTCATTGGTAGAGTTCGCCTACAATAATAGCTTTCATTCGGCTATCCAGATGACACCGTTTGAGGCGTTGTATGGTAGGCCTTGTCGACACACATCTTTGGGATGAGATTGAGAGGCCCACTGTTGGAACCTCATAGAGCTCAGCAGAAAGCAGACTTGGTCCGTATTATCAGAAGGAGGATGTCAGAGGCGCAGGACCGCCAGAAGAGTTACGCTGATCGAAGACGCAGACCCCTAGCGTTCTCTATTGGCGACCATGTATTTCTGCAAGTTTCACCCACGTAAGGGGTGAAGAGATTTGACCTCAGATGCAAGCTAGCTCTGCGATATGTTGGACCTTTCCAGATCTTGGAGAGGATTGGAGCGGTAGCTTACTATCTGGCACTACCACCGTCCCTGTCAGGCGTGCATGACGTATTCCATGTGTTTATGCTGAGGAGGTATATACTTGACCCGACACATGTGCTGACAGATATTTCAGTTTCCGTTCAGCCTGACGTCACTTATGAGGAGGTTTCGGTACGGATTCTGGATCGGAAAGAGCGTCAGTTGCGGAACCAGACTATCCGACTGGTTAAAGTCGGATGGAAGCATCATTCGAATGAGGAGGCTACGTGGGAGCTCGAGGATACTATCCGAGCTCGATATCCCTATCTTTTCACTTGAGGTATATGATTTAATTTACCGTTCAGCATCTATACTCTTTGCCTGTAGTTAGTATTTGCTGAAGGTAGATAACGAAATTTGAGGATCAAATTTTTATTAGTGGGGGAGAATGTAAAATACTGAAAAATGGCGAATAATGATAAGGGAATTTTTCGGAATTTTTAAAAAATTTTCAGGAATTTTTCGGAGCTCGTAGGGACGAATTTACGGGGATGAAAACAGGGTCCGGGAAAGTCTGTTTAGGCTACCTATTTAAGCGAGGAAAAGTTGTATTTCTTTTCCTTTTTATTTTCTTTTCTTTTATTCTTTTTCCCCGTTTCTTTTTCCCCCGAATTCCCTAATCAACTCGCGAGCCTTCCTTCTTCCCCCGTGAATTTTGTGCTGTGCCAAAACTGCTCCGAGGCAGTTCCTTCCTCTCCTCCTCATCCATGCCAAGCTGCGCGCTGATCACCGGCCACAGGAATCCAGCGCCGTCGTCGTGCCCTAGCGCCCCGCCGACGGCCTCTTCCTCTCCTCTGGCCGACGCGACGCCACTGCCCTTCTTTTCCTGCCCTAGCCGGCCGACCGCCGCCTTGTTCCTTGCTTGAGCAGCCAACTATCGCCGGGGATTCTCCTCACAGTGTCGTGCCCTAGAGCTGATGCCACCACCGCCGTCTTCACAGCAGCCGAGAGCCTCGTGTCTCTGCCCTATAGCGCCGTCGCTTCCTCTCTACCCTCTTTCGATCCGGAGGGTTTCCTTCGTGCCGGCACAGAGCCACCACAGCGAACTTTGGGCCGATTGCTACAGCCAACACCCACCACTTCTCTGGATTTTCTTCGATTCGTGCCCTGGCACTGTTGCCGATTTCATTTCTTTCCTCTGGTTGTCGGTGGTTTGGGAGGTAGGTGCGCTACCTTTGTTGATTCGGTGAATTATTAGTTCATCATGTGGTGATCCTTTTCCAGTTCTAGTTTGGGAAATGAATCGGATCTTGGAGTTCCTTGCTGTTGATTGGGGTTACGGGATTGAAGAGAAGGAGGTAATATGAGTAGATTGTTTCTTGAACTTAATTGGTGATAGATTGTGTGTTGTGTTTTGATCTCTTTTGATCTGAATAATTCCAGGGAGAGGTTGTATCCAATTGTTTGTTGTTCTGTGAAGGTGATCTTGAATTCCAGCAGCAGGGGACACACCGGTGATTTTCAGCCGTGGGTTACACTCTGATTACGAGGCGTCAATAATTATCATCAGATTTGGTGAGTTTTAAGGTTGAAGTTTTTGCTAGGTTTAAAATGGCGAATTGTTGTTTAGAGGATTGATTAAGTTATTGGAGGAATTATGTGAGTGGATTTATGATATGTTGAAAATTAAGTAAGTGATTTATTTTATGAGGTAATTGATTTATGAGAGAAATCTTATTGATTGGTTGAGATAGAAGGTCACATGATCATTTATAGGATTATGAGATTAGTATCATATGATTTGTTATAATGGATTGTTAATCAAATTGAGAATTATTTGATCATTAGGTTTGTGTAGATTTATTTGGTTATCTGGATTTGGATCTTATAATTGTTATGTGTAATGGAATTAAGTTTAAATTATTGATCTAATAGTGGATTGGGGATTTGGTAACTAGCCCTAAATTATTTTTTTAGGATTTTATTTAGCTATACAGTTGGATTTTAGCTAAATAAAAGTATATTGTTTGACACAGGATTTTAATGCGAGACGAGTATCTCGACGTCGGATTGAGACCGATTGGACCTTTCTTATTGGAGGCGGGTACCTTGACTTATCTTTTTGATATGTCTTGTTGATATGTCTAGTAGGTCATAGCTTTTAGTAATAATTATGTTCGTCATTGTTTCGGTATGTCACTTTTGGATACCTGTAACATGCTTGTTTGCTCACCTGATATGCATTTTATGCTAGTACCCACATGATTATATATATATATGCTCAGAGAAGTAGTGACATACCATGCTTGTTATGTTCAGGACCTAGGTTTTTGATATCCTATCTGACCTGTGTACTTTAGATCTTCGTATTTGACCATTGATATTATGATACTCATTTTATGTATATGGATATGGTTATGCTGATCAGTTTATTGCCATGCTTAGTGTCATGCATCATGATTGCATGCTGCGCGATTGTCGGCTCCACTATGGTTGAGCACATCGCCAGTTACATGTACTGCACACACCACCACTCATGGGTTAGTGGTATATCAGACAGGTGTGTGGCGGTTCTGCTGTTTGGCTCCGTTGGTCTGAGGACTCGGCGTGGTAGCCGGCAGACAGTTTCGCTCTGTTTGGCTCCGCTGGCATTTAGTGTAGCAGCGTAGTAGCCGGCAGACGGTGGACTCTGTTTGACTCCGTTGGTCAGGTGACTCAGCGTGGTAGCCGGCAGAGATACCTCCCCGTCATCGTGTACCGGGAGATGAGAGCATTGAGCTCCCCCATTTATGATTTGGGGTCACAGGACAGGAGTACTCCGACCGCATCCCGTCCACTCAGTCACTCATCAGGTATAGTGACGGTAGAGTGCACGGTTGTCACAATCCTACCCACTCGGTCTCACCATTGTGTGTGAGATGACTGACTGACGTCAGGGGTGACCAGGACGCATCATTGACATCATATGCATTTATGCATTTACTACTTGTGTTTGCTGCACTTATATGCTGCATTTGGATGGATGCATATGTTTGACATGCATACAGGATTTATGACACTTCCGGTCTGACGACCTGATTATTCTGATAGGTGGCCCTGGTGAGTACAGTACTCTTCAGCCTTTTCTATTATGCATTATCTTCTTTTGTTCATGAGACTGTACTCCATAGTTATTACTATTTGTTATAGTTTACTATACATGTCAACTAGGTATCTGCTGAGTTGTTGAACTCACCCCCGTGGACACTATCTTTTTCAGGTACTAGGTTATTTATGGAGACGCTTGGAGTATTCTGGCTGCCGGTCCCCACGTCACATCAGAAGACCTGTCTCTGCCTTTGTTTATTGTTATTTTTGGTATATGTATTTGTGTACTTAGCTTTGTGTTCCGATTTTGTGTTCGGAGTGTTGTTTTGGTTGTGTGGTGTAAGCCTAGCCGGCTAGCAGTGTTTTATTTGGTTTTGTATGGGCTTGTATTTTATGTTTATCCGTTGTATTGGTTTTGTTTCAGCCGTGTAGGCTGATGATATATATATAACTACGTGGTTGTGTATATATTCCAGCCGTCTGTGGCTGATGTATATTATGCCTGTAGAAATGCTTCAGATTGTCACCCGTACAAGGGAGGTGCTGCCGAAATTTCTTCAGACAGGGACTCCTCTGGGTGTGACAATTTAGTGGTATCAGAGCAGGTATACGATACTTGCTATAGATTTATCTTATATCAATTTATTTGGTATCAGAGATCGACTTACGAGTCTTATTTTCCCTGTATTTCGGATTTCGTGTTTTGATCTTCTCAATGTGACTTTTCGGGTTTTGGGACCTGGCAGCGGCAGGACATCTCCAAGCTGTAGGAGGTATGTTGGTATACTGTCATCTTACCTTATGTTAGTATATGCCTTGTTGACTATTACAATTTATGACATGTATTAGCATTCTTTATTAGTACTTGTCTAGTTGATATAACATATATTTTATGTGTTAGGTAAACCACTGATCATGGTAGACCTTAATAGAGATCAAGGATTATAGTTTCCGGTAATTTTTCATATCATATTACCAGTAGGTTTAGCTTCTGTTACTGCTAGTTGGATAGCAGATTGAGACATATACCGGCCTATGCTATTATTAGCTAGGTAGTGACTAGCAACTATATATTCTAGTTGACTCAGCCAATAGAATACCGATATACTTTAGTTAGTTTTCGTTGGTAGATGATTAATATACTCTGGTTAGATCAGTCAATAGAAAACTGATTTACGTTTGTCGACTTGGGTAGTCATAGATTGATATACCTTAGTAGCTTATGAAGGATTAAGATATTCTTGATTAGTTAGTAGATGACCGATTTAGCTTTATTGGTCTAATCTAAATCTTTGGGTTGCTTGTGCTTAGTTTGGTATCTAGAGCACATTTGAGTACATGTTTTGTACTGACGTGGAAAAGATTGAGTTGATCGTATATCATTGTCGATTTTGGTCAGTCTATAGAGGATCGATATATCCTATTCTATGGGTACTTTAATTTTAGATGGTATGTATCTAGTTGGATAACTTAGAAGGTGACCCTGTCGTTTCGGAATGTCAGGTTGATTGGGTCAAATATGTTGATTATTCCTATCTTTGTTTCGTGTACATATGATTGTTATGAGTTGAAGGAGTTCTATGATGGATAGTTCATTTGCAGGTAGTGTGAGTATTCCCATCTAGATATGGTTATTGTAGGTTCCTCGTGGATTATAGCTATTTAGTTAGCTGTACGTGTCTGATTGACATATTGGAAGTATCTTGTCGTCTACATAGGTGTTGTGATAGGTATATATGTGTTTGGTGTGGTATCTGAGGTATCTTGTTGATTATGTGTGATTTGTGAGTACACTTATGTTTATTAGGCTTTATTGGAAGTATTAAGTGATTATACTCATTTGGTATGTGTTGTGAGTATTATTGGAGGTGTATTGTTGATTATACTTACGTTGATTTTTGCACACGTGTTCGGTAGGTATTGTTGGAGGTATCATACTGAATATACCTGAGTCGTGTGTGTGTTTGGTGTATAATAATTGGAGGATTATGTCGATCATACATATGTTGTGTGTGCACGTGTGCTAGATGTATGGTTGGTAGCATCATGATAATTCTACCTATGTTAAATGTAGAATGTTAAATGTCTACATTATGATATTTGTTGTATTACCTGTCAACTAATTCTCCTATTAGTGGGTGACCGACCCACTAGGATGATGATAGAGTTGACTATGAATTTGATTGCTTACTAGATGATTATACCCTAGGCTACCCACAGTGATATGTGGTAGAGAGATCTCATGCAGTCTCTAGCTGGATAGTTAGGTGCTTTGGGCACTTATGTATTGTTTGTGGTGGAGCGTTGCTCCCACTTATGTTATGGATTGTTGTGGTGGAGCGTTGCTCCCACATATTGCGGATCGCTTGTAGCGGAGTATTCTCCTATATTTATTGCAGATACATATTTCGGATTATTTGTAGTGGAGTGTTACTTCCACATAAGGAGGATTTCTTGTGGTAGAGCATTGCTCCCACATATGTGGTATTTCGTGTGGTGGAGCATTGCTCTCACACTGGAGGATCTATTCTTTGGTGATTTATATCGTTGGTGATCAGATCTATTTATTGTTGAGGATCTTCTGGTTAGGAATGTCTGTGATACGGACATTATGTGTCTTGGTTTTACCATTATGGCTTGCGGTGCCCTAGATGTTAGCATGGACTCGATGATTTGGGTATCCCTAGGATGTTTGGATCGGTTTCCATTGTTTTGTTGACGATGCTGTGATCTATTTCGGATCTGAGGTGAGTCACCTACACTATCTTCGCATAGTTCTAGAGATGTTTTGACGGAAACATCTATATGTGAAGATCAGTAGTGCGTATTTTGATTGTCTTTTGTGAGATGTTTTGAGACACACGGTGGTTCCACAGGAGATAGAGGTTGTTACCGTTGAGAGTAGACAGAGTCTATACAGGAAGCTCGCAACTTCCTCTGTTTGGCTCGATATTTCCAGAGATACGTTGAGGGTTTCTCTCGGATAGCTATGTCACTGACACGCCTGACCTGGAAAGGCGTGAAGTTCACTTGGACTGAGGATGATAAGACCAGCTTCTAGGAGCTGAAGCGGAGACTAGTGTCGGCTCCGATTTTAAATTTTTTACCTTCTAGAGATGACGGATATGTCCTCTGCACCGGCGCATCTATTCAAGGTTTGAGCGCTGTTCTGATGCATCACGATATGGTAGTCTCCTATGTTTTTTGTCGGTTGAAGGAGCATGAGAAGATCTACCCTGTACATGATCTGGGCAAGTCGTCATTATTTTTGCCTTGAAGATTTGGCGGCATTATCTGTACGACATTACATTTGAGATTCTCACTGACCATAGAGTCTCAAATATCTGTTTTACTTAGAAGGAACCTTATCTCCGATAGAAGAGATGGATGGAATTCCTAAAGGATTTTGATTGTACCATTAGCTATCACCCAGGGAGAGCTAATGTGGTTGCCGATGCACTTAGCAGGAAGTCCAAAGGGACTTTAGCTTACCACCGAGTTGTGGTCACAGACTTGATACAAGATTTCTCCGAGTTGGGCCTTGAGGGGTAAGGACAGACAGAGCAGGGTACTCTAATTACCATGGTTGCTCAGTCGTCGATCAGGACGGGGATCTGAGAGCCCTAGGCTGCTGATCAGTATTTGCAGTTTGTTTACAGCCAGATAGCTTCTGGGCAGTAGACCGAGTTCACACGAGACGAGGAGGGTGTTATACACTTCCAAGGCAGATTATGCGTACTTCAGTCTCATCCGGTCTTATAGGAGTTACCTCCGGAGGCTCATCGCTCATGATTTGCTGTTCACCCAGGCGGTACCCGTATGTACCAAGATTTGAGGTGTTTCTATTGGTGGAACGACATGAAGGAAGACATCGCGGATTTTGTAGCTAGATGTCTTGTTTGTCAGCAGACGAAGAATGAACAAAGACTGTGGGATTACTTCAGCGGATTCCTATTTCCGAGTGGAAATGGGAACACATTACCATGGACTTTGTGGTGAGTCTGCCTAGGACACGACGAGGCTATGACGCGATTTGGGTAATTGTTGATTTATTTAACCCAAATCTGCACACTCGTTAGCGATCCGGAAGACTGATTCCCTGGATCGATTGGCAGATCTGTATTGCCGGGAGATCATCAGATAACATGGTGTCCCATTGAGTATTATTTCGGATAGAGGCCTCCGGTTCAGCTAAGGTTTTGTGTATTGGATTTTGGAGGCAGTTGAGAGGACCACTTGCTATTGGTAGAATTCACCTACAATAACAGCTTTCATTCGGCTATCCAGATGACACCGTTTGAAGCGTTGTATGGTAGGCCTTGTCAGACACACATCTTTTGGGATGAGATTGGAGAGGCCCAGCTGTTGGAACCTCATAGAGCTCAGCAGGAAGCAGACTTGGTCCGTATTATCAGAAGGAGGATGTCAGAGGCGCAGGACCGCCAGAAGAGTTACGCTGATCGAAGACGCAGACCCCTAGCGTTCTCTATTGGCGACCATGTATTTCTGCAAGTTTCACCCACGTAAGGGGTGAAGAGATTTGACCTCAGATGCAAGCTAGCTCTGCGATATGTTGGACCTTTCCAGATCTTGGAGAGGATTGGAGCGGTAGCTTACTATCTGGCACTACCACCGTCCCTGTCAGGCGTGCATGACGTATTCCATGTGTTTATGCTGAGGAGGTATATACTTGACCCGACACATGTGCTGACAGATATTTCAGTTTCCGTTCAGCCTGACGTCACTTATGAGGAGGTTTCGGTACGGATTCTGGATCGGAAAGAGCGTCATTTGCGGAACTGCACTATCCGAGTGGTTAAAGTCGGATGGAAGCATCATTCGAATGAGGAGGCTACGTGGGAGCTCGAGGATACTATCCGAGCTCGATATCCCTATCTTTTCACTTGAGGTATATGATTTAATTTACCGTTCAGCATCTATACTCTTTGCCTGTAGTTAGTATTTGCTGAAGGTAGATAACGAAATTTGAGGATCAAATTTTTATTAGTGGGGGAGAATGTAAAATACTGAAAAATGGCGAATAATGATAAGGGAATTTTTCGGAATTTTTAAAAAATTTTCAGGAATTTTTCGGAGCTCGTAGGGACGAATTTACGGGGATGAAAACAGGGTCCGGGAAAGTCTGTTTAGGCTACCTATTTAAGCGAGGAAAAGTTGTATTTCTTTTCCTTTTTATTTTCTTTTCTTTTATTCTTTTTCCCCGTTTCTTTTTCCCCCGAATTCCCTAATCAACTCGCGAGCCTTCCTTCTTCCCCCGTGAATTTTGTGCTGTGCCAAAACTGCTCCGAGGCAGTTCCTTCCTCTCCTCCTCATCCATGCCAAGCTGCGCGCTGATCACCGGCCACAGGAATCCAGCGCCGTCGTCGTGCCCTAGCGCCCCGCCGACGGCCTCTTCCTCTCCTCTGGCCGACGCGACGCCACTGCCCTTCTTTTCCTGCCCTAGCCGGCCGACCGCCGCCTTGTTCCTTGCTTGAGCAGCCAACTATCGCCGGGGATTCTCCTCACAGTGTCGTGCCCTAGAGCTGATGCCACCACCGCCGTCTTCACAGCAGCCGAGAGCCTCGTGTCTCTGCCCTATAGCGCCGTCGCTTCCTCTCTACCCTCTTTCGATCCGGAGGGTTTCCTTCGTGCCGGCACAGAGCCACCACAGCGAACTTTGGGCCGATTGCTACAGCCAACACCCACCACTTCTCTGGATTTTCTTCGATTCGTGCCCTGGCACTGTTGCCGATTTCATTTCTTTCCTCTGGTTGTCGGTGGTTTGGGAGGTAGGTGCGCTACCTTTGTTGATTCGGTGAATTATTAGTTCATCATGTGGTGATCCTTTTCCAGTTCTAGTTTGGGAAATGAATCGGATCTTGGAGTTCCTTGCTGTTGATTGGGGTTACGGGATTGAAGAGAAGGAGGTAATATGAGTAGATTGTTTCTTGAACTTAATTGGTGATAGATTGTGTGTTGTGTTTTGATCTCTTTTGATCTGAATAATTCCAGGGAGAGGTTGTATCCAATTGTTTGTTGTTCTGTGAAGGTGATCTTGAATTCCAGCAGCAGGGGACACACCGGTGATTTTCAGATGTGGGTTACACTCTGATTACGAGGCGTCAATAATTATCATCAGATTTGGTGAGTTTTAAGGTTGAAGTTTTTGCTAGGTTTAAAATGGCGAATTGTTGTTTAGAGGATTGATTAAGTTATTGGAGGAATTATGTGAGTGGATTTATGATATGTTGAAAATTAAGTAAGTGATTTATTTTATGAGGTAATTGATTTATGAGAGAAATCTTATTGATTGGTTGAGATAGAAGGTCACATGATCATTTATAGGATTATGAGATTAGTATCATATGATTTGTTATAATGGATTGTTAATCAAATTGAGAATTATTTGATCATTAGGTTTGTGTAGATTTATTTGGTTATCTGGATTTGGATCTTATAATTGTTATGTGTAATGGAATTAAGTTTAAATTATTGATCTAATAGTGGATTGGGGATTTGGTAACTAGCCCTAAATTATTTTTTTAGGATTTTATTTAGCTATACAGTTGGATTTTAGCTAAATAAAAGTATATTGTTTGACACAGGATTTTAATGCGAGACGAGTATCTCGACGTCGGATTGAGACCGATTGGACCTTTCTTATTGGAGGCGGGTACCTTGACTTATCTTTTTGATATGTCTTGTTGATATGTCTAGTAGGTCATAGCTTTTAGTAATAATTATGTTCGTCATTGTTTCGGTATGTCACTTTTGGATACCTGTAACATGCTTGTTTGCTCACCTGATATGCATTTTATGCTAGTACCCACATGATTATATATATATATGCTCAGAGAAGTAGTGACATACCATGCTTGTTATGTTCAGGACCTAGGTTTTTGATATCCTATCTGACCTGTGTACTTTAGATCTTCGTATTTGACCATCGATATTATGATACTCATTTTATGTATATGGATATGGTTATGCTGATCAGTTTATTGCCATGCTTAGTGTCATGCATCATGATTGCATGCTGCGCGAATGTCGGCTCCACTATGGTTGAGCACATCGCCAGTTACATGTACTGCACACACCACCACTCATGGGTTAGTGGTATATCAGACAGGTGTGTGGCGGTTCTGCTGTTTGGCTCCGTTGGTCTGAGGACTCAGCGTGGTAGCCGACAAACAATTCCGCTCTGTTTGGCTCCGCTGGCATTTAGTGTAGCAGCGTGGTAGCCGGCAGACGGTGGACTCTGTTTGGCTCCGTTGGTCAGGTGACTCAGCGTGGTAGCCGGCAGAGATACCTCCCCATCATCGTGTACCGGGAGATGAGAGCATTGAGCTCCCCTATTTATGATTTGGGGTCAGAGGACAGGAGTACTCCGACAGCATCCCGTCCACTCAGTCACTCATCAGGTATGGTGATGGTAGAGTGCACGGTTGTCATAGCCCTACTCGGTCTCACCATTGTGTGTGAGATGACTGACTGGCGTCAGGGGTGACCAGGACGCATCATTGGCATCATACACATTTATGCATTTACTGCTTGTGTTTGCTGCACTTATATGCTGCATTTGGATGGATGCATATGTTTGACATGCATACAGGATTTATGACACTTCCGGTCTGACGACCTGATTATTCTGATAGGTGGCCCTGGTGAGTACAGTACTCTTCAGCCTTTTCTATTATGCATTACCTTCTTTTGTTCAGGAGACTGTACTCCATAGTTATTACTATTTGTTATAGTTTACTATACATGTCAACTGGGTATCTGCTGAATTGTTGAACTCACCCCCGTGGACACTATCTTTTTCAGGTACTAGGTTATTTATGGAGACGCTTGGAGTATTCTGGCTGCCGGTCCCCACGTCACATCAGAAGACCTGTCTCTGCCTTTGTTTATTGTTATTTTTGGTATATGTATTTGTGTACTTAGCTTTGTGTTCCGATTTTGTGTTCGGAGTGTTGTTTTGGTTGTGTGGTGTAAGCCTAGTCGGCTAGCAGTGTTTTATTTGGTTTTGTATGGGCTTGTATTTTATGTTTATCCGCTGTATTGGTTTTGTTTCAGCCGTGTAGGCTGATGATATATATATAACTGCGTGGTTGTGTATATATTCCAGCCGCCTGTGGCTGATGTATATTATGCCTGTAGAAATGCTTCAGATTGTCACCCGTACAGGGGAGGTGCTGCCGAAATTTCTTCGGACAGGGACTCCTCTGGGCGTGACACCCGCTTCCTCTGAAACACCGCGCTCCTTAGGTAAGTTCAGGCTGAGCCCCCCTCCCCCGCTTTCGACCATTTTCTTTGTGAGAATGACCTTTCATATTGGCGCCTATAGCGGAGGTTCTGCATCGTGCCTCAGAGGTTCTGCCTTTGCCCCTCGATGATCTGGAAATAATGCGACGCGGTCGGGTGATCTTGGATAGGAGGCTACTCCCTCATCTTGGATCCACCTCATTTGGGGCAATGACTCAGCCCGCTTCCAACCCCGCCTCGCACACAGCTTCTCCTTCACATGCCGCCCCGAACTGAGGTTGGGGTTGTGATCAAGCTAGTCGTCCGGCCAGCCGCGTCTTCCGAGGGGCCCCCCGGGCCTCTAGACGTGGTCGCGCAGCCCTTCATCGTGCAGGTCGAAGCTCGTCCGGGCGAGACGCCACAGACAGGGGTGCTGCAGCCTCTTCACAGGGTCAGCCTCGCTCTGATGACTCTGACTCTGACGACAGCCCCTGCTTCACAGACGGCGTCGAAGACCAGGTCCGACTTCGTAAACGCTTAATCCTGTTCCTTTTACTGCCATATTGCCCCCTGTTGCCATCGTGGCTGACTCTGACCCCACTTCCTTCTTCATTTTTGTTTCGCTTATCTGGCAGCCTCTCCCAACCCTTACAGGGGAAGACCAGCTGCATTCCGCTCTGCCCCTACTCCTGATGAGGAAGACAACCCAAGCGATCGTCATGACCCCGTGCCAACTGAGCCCGTTCCCGAGCCACCTCCTGCTCCTCCTGGTTCTGACGCTGGCCCTTCTCAACCTTCTTCCTCCGCCCGCCATCATTACAAAACCACTATCCCCTCTGAAGCTGCTCTAGCTCATCGACACGACGCCCCCACGAGCATTCTGATGTTGAGAGGCTGCCTTGGCAGTTTGTGGGCGGAGAGCATGAGTTAAATGGATAGCGCGTCGCCATTAGTTCAGATGGATAGGTTCTCGAAGTCCTGGGCTAAAATAAGTACTCCTCACCTTACACTTGGTATTAGTTTGCCTTAACTGAGGGTCGTATCTTCGCTCCAGACTCATGCAGAATCTTTGGTGCTGAACCAATCCTTCCACACCCTCCATCACGAAAGCAAAGAACTCCGAGAGAGAGTCTCTGAATTGGAGCTGCAACTGAATGACCCCGCCCAAGCCAGTTATGCCTTGCGAGCAGAGATCCAAGCCTTAACTAATCAGACCACCCGACAGAAAAATTCCCTGAGGCAGGTCAAAGATGAACTCCGAGCTATGAGGGAGGAAAGAGCTGCCTCTGAGGCGGGGTATCAGCAACAACTAGCCCACCAGGCTCAGGAAGCACAGTCCAAAGATACCCTTCTGCAGGAGAAAAACAATAGACTGGAGGTTCAGGCAGCTCAGTTAGAAGCTCAAGGAGCTGAGCTGAGGGCCCTGAGGGAAGAACTATCCCAGTCTCGGGCGGCTTTGACGGGAGTATCCGCTGCCCTGGCGATCTATCAAGAAGGAGAGGAGGATCGTTGCCTGCAAAGTCGAATGTCTTATCTGACCTCTCCTAAATATTTATCCCAGGCTGGGGCGCGCTTTTCCGCGACCATACCCTACACAGCGGCTAGGGTTATCCGACAGCTTCACGCGCAGAATTTCTTGAACTCCATCCCTCCCGCAGACTTTTTGGATCAAGACAAAATCATTTAAGGCTTTCCGGATGAAATTTTTGCTCCTTTTAAATGATCTGTACCAGCCGCTTAAACTGTGGAATTTTTACATGTACATATGCGTTTTCGGATTTTTACCTGACTATTCTACTGTCTCCAGGCCCCTCGCCTGACCCGGCTTACACCAACAGAGTCAGCCCCCTTAAACCCGATAGGGTCGTAGGTAGTTAGCACTCCATGGTCGATCCAGCTTCCTTCCTTGAGCGTCCTGCAAATAATAGGCCCCCGACGCCAATTTCTTGATAACTTTGTATGGTCCGTCCCATTGAGGCGCCAACTTCGTCACTTCCCCTAAGGGTTTCATCTGCTTCCAGACAAGGTCTCCTTCTCCGAAGTATCGGGGAATCACCCTTCTATTATAGTTTTGTCTCATCCTCTGTCTATAAGCTTCCAACCTGGCAGCTGTTTGTTCACGAATTTCGCTGATAAAATCTAGTTCGGCCATCCGTCGCTCTGTGTTCCCTTGGTCATACATCATTCTTCTTACGGATGGTATCCCGACCTCCAGAGGTACTACTGCTTCATTACCATACACTAAATGGAAAGGTGTCAGGCCTGTACTTTCTCGGGGTGTCGTACGATAGGCCCATAAAATGCTCGGCAGCTCGTCCACCCAACTGCCTCCCGTGTGATCCAGCTTGACTTTGAGCCCTCGCACTATTTCCCGATTGACTACCTCTGTCTGACCATTGCTTTGAGGATGAGCCACCGAAGTAAAGGCCTGAGTAATGTCGAACCCCTTGCACCAATTTTGTATTTTGCGTCCTTGAAATTGTCTGCCATTGTCCGACACTAACTTATGAGGCAGGCCGAATCTGCAAAAGATATTCTTCCACAAGAACTGGATCACCGCATCTTCAGTGATTTTGGCCAGGGCTTCCGCTTCCACCCACTTGGAGAAGTAATCTACTGCTACCAGCAAGAAACGTCTTTGCCCCGTAGCCATCGGGAAAGGTCCTACGATATCCATACCCCATTGGTCAAACGAGCAAGACACTATAGAAGTTCTCAGCAGCTCTGTGGGTCGGTGTGTCAGGTTCTGATACTTCTGGCACGACAAACAAGTATTCACTAGCTTCTGTGCGTCCTTCTGCAGGGTAGGCCAGAAATACCCAGCCAACAGTACTTTCCGGGCCAGCGTTCTTCCACCTGCGTGATTGCCACAGCACCCCAAATGTATCTCCCGCAAGGCCTGATCTACTTCTTCCGTATTCAAGCACTTGAGCAGAGGTCTGGAGAAAGACTTTTTGTACAATTGATCTCCAATCATAACATAAGAATGGGCATGTCTCCTGAGCATACGCGCCTCTTCTAAGTTGGTGGGTACAATTCCTTGTTGGAGGAAGCTTATTATGGGCGCCCTCCAATCAATTACTTCTCCCAGGTTATTTTGTAGATCTATCTGAGCTATAAGGAAGGTCTGTGCTATAGATCTGTCAAGCGCCCAAGTGGTCAGGGAGCTGGCCATTTTAGCTAGTTCATCCGCTCTTTCATTTTCAGCCCTAGGAATCTTAGTGACTGTGACTTCTTTAAAATCTTTCTTTATCTTCTCATGTGCTTCCTTGTAAACTTGCATCTTTTCGTTGTTTACTTCAAAATGTCCGGTCATCTTCTCTAAGTTGGCGGGTACAATTCCTTGTTGGAGGAAGCTTATTATGGGCGCCCTCCAATCAATTACTTCTCCCAGGTTATTTTGTAGATCTATCTGAGCTATAAGGAAGGTCTGTGCTATAGATCTGTCAAGCGCCCAAGTGGTCAGGGAGCTGGCCATTTTAGCTAGTTCATCCGCTCTTTCATTTTCAGCCCAAGGAATCTTAGTGACTGTGACTTCTTTAAAATCTTTCCTCATCTTCTCATATGCTTCCTTGTAAACTTGCATCTTTTCGTTGTTTACTTCAAAATGTCCGGTCACCTGCTGAGTTACTAGCTGTGAATCCGAATATATTATGACTCGGCTCGCCCCCACATGCCGAGCTGCTTGCAGACCTGCTAATAGGGCTTCATATTCTGCCTCATTGTTGGTAGCTCTGAAATTTAGCCGTACAGCCAACTGCATAATGTCTCCCTGCAGAGATATTAGAAGTGCACCTACACCACTCCCATGATGGGTAGCCGACCCGTCTACATAAATTTTCCAGACCTCCTCCGAGTCTGCTCGATAAACTTCTGTCAAGAAATCCGCCAGAGCCTGTGCTTTGATCGCGGTTCGGGGCTGATATTGTATATCATATTCCCCTAGCTCGGTTGCCCATTTGATAAGCCGACCTGCTACCTCCACCTTGGTGAGAGCTCGGCCCATTGTACTGTTTGTCAGGACGGTGATGGGATGCACCCAAAAATACGGTCGGAGGCGCCGAGCCATGAGAACAAGTCCGTAAATCAACTTTTCCAGGGCCGTGTACCGAGACTCAGCCCCCTTCAATAGATGGCTGAAAAAATACACTGGTCATTGTACATTGTCCTGCTCTTTAACCAGTACGGCCTCGGGGGTGGCTGACAAGTAGACCCAAAGGGGCTCTCCCACAACAGGCTTAAACAGCGATGGCAAAGACTTCAGGTATTGCTTTAGCTCCTCAAAGGTCTGTGTGCATTCTTCCGTCCACTGAAACTTGGCTGCTTTCCTGAGCACTTTGAAGAAGGGCGCGACTCGATCTGCAGATCTGGAGATGAATCGGGACAGCGCTGTTATCCTGCCGACTAGCTTCTGCGTTTCCTTCAGATTCTGAGGGATCTGCATGTTCCGAAGTGCTTGAACCTTCTCAGGATTGGCTTCTATCCCTCGCTCAGTTACCAGATACCCCAGAAACTTCCCTCCTTTGGCCCCGAACAAGCATTTCAGAGGATTCAGCTTTATACCATATTGCCTTAGAGTCCCGCAGGTTTCCTCTACATCTCTTATGAGATTGGACGCCAGAGGGGACTTGATTAGGATGTCATCGACATAGACTTCGACGTTCCGCCCAATCTGACTTCGAAAGACTTTGTCCATCATCCTTTGGTAGGTAGCCCCAGCATTCCTGAGTCCAAATGGCATGACCGTATAGCAGAAAGTACCGTCAGCCGTTATGAAGCTAACCTTCTCCTGATCCTCCCTAGCCAAAGGTATCTGATGATATCCTTGATAAGCGTCCATCATGCATATCCTCTCACAACCAGCAGTTGAATCCACCACTTGATCGATCCGCGGGAGAGGATAACAGTCTTTGGGGGTGGCTTTGTTGAGGTCGCGAAAGTCTATGCACACCCGCCACTTGTTGTTAGGCTTCTTTACCAATACAACGTTAGAAAGCTAGGACGGGAACTGCACCTCTCGAACATGTCCTGCCTTCCTGAGCTGATCCACTTCAGCTCGGATAATTTTATTCTGGTCGGCAGAGAAGTTTCTCTTCTTCTGCTTGACTGGCTTGGCTTCGGGCATTAAATGCAGCTTGTGCTCGGCTACCTCTGGTTTGACTCCGGGCAGCTCTTCCGGTGACCAAGCAAAAACGTCCTTATTACGGCTCAGACACTGTATCAACTCCGACCTAAGCTCCGGCGGTAAGTCGCTGGCAATACGAGTGATGCTCTCTGCTCTGTCATGGTGCAACTGAATCTCTTCCCAAGGAATAGGCTCCTCGGCAATAGGCAGAGACTCCTCTTGGATAGCGTGTACACCACCATCCTGCGTCCTCCGGCTTTTGCGCGCCTCCACCCGGACCATATCAATGTAGCAGCTGCGAGACACCTTTTGCTCTCCTTTGACTTCCCCAATCCGCTCGCCAACAGGGAACTTGATCTTCTGGTGAAAAGTGGAGACAGCAGCCCGGAACTCATGCAGAGCTGGCCTTCCCAGGATGACGTTGTAGGAGGAAGGCGAATCCACCACTATAAAGGTGCTCCTCCGGGTGCGCACCAGTGGCTCAATGCCCATGGAGATGGCCAGCTTGATCTGACCCATAGGCTTGACTTCGTTGCCTGTGAACCCGTACAAAGAAGTGGTCACGGGTTGGAGTTCAGCGGCATCAATCTGCATCTCCTCGAACGCAACTCTAAACAAAATGTTGACCGAGCTCCCGGTATCCATAAAGACCCGAGCCACTCGGCTATTAACGATAACGACCTTGATTATGAGAGCGTCGTCGTGGGGCAGTTCCAGACCCTCCAAGTCTTGGGGCCCAAAGCTAATAACAGGGCCAGACGCCTGCTCGTGGCTGCATCCCACGACTCCCACATATAACCGCCGACCATGTGACTTACGGGCTCGGCCTGAGTCCCCGTCAGTGGGCCCTCCTGAAATCATGCCTATTTCTCGCACAGCAGCGTTGCCCCGGTTTTCCAGCTCTCCGGCATCTCTTCGATCTTCCCCAGGACCGGCTTGGTTAGAAGGACCGGCTAGGTCGGGTCGGGTCTGACGAGCATGTCCAGCCGCGGCCCGTTCTTCCTCCATTCTTTGTATTTGGGGCGCTAACTCCGGGGGGGGGTAGACCCTGCTCGGCAGCTCGCCTGGAATCACGAGTGAATTGGAAGCAGTTACTGAGATCGTGCGTCCTGGACCGATGATATGTGCAATATGGTGCTCCCCTTGGTCCAGGCCTGGGCGCGTGTATGGCAGCAACTCTTGGGGCTGGTCTGACTCCCTGAGCGGGCTGAGGGGTAGGCCTGGGTTGAACACGCTGAAAGGGCTGAGCTGGTTGGGGTGCTCTCCTTTCAGGTCGGTTGCCAGGAGCCACCGTCTTTTCAGCCTTCCTCCTAGCGGCCTGAGCCTCCTCCACCTTGATGTAGCAAGAAGCTTTCTCCACCATATCGTCAAAACTCCGGGCGGGATTTTTGATGAGGTCCCTGAAGAATTCCCCTTCTCGCAATCCATGGGAGAAGGCGCTCATCAATATTTCTAAGGTGACGGAGGGGACGTCATTGGCCACCTGACTGAACCGGTTGATGTAGCTTCGCAGAGGCTCGGTCGGCTCCTATTTAAGAGCAAAAAGGCAATGGTCGGTTTTTTGATACTTACGACTACTGGCGAAACGACGTAGGAAGGCCATTTTGAAATCCATGAAGCGGCTGATGGACTCTGGGGGCAATCCATCGAACCACTTCTGCGCCGACCCGGATAGGGTATGTAGGAAGACTCGGCATTTGACGGCATCGCTGTATTGATACAACATAGCCGCGTTCTTGAACTTCCGCAAATGCTCTTCCGGGTCCTTGCTCCCATCATATTCTCCGATGTTTGGGGCTCGATAACCCCTTGGCAGGCTTTCCCTCAAGATCTGAGCCGAGAAGGGTACATTATCATCCGGATCTTCAGGCAGATCTATGGCAGAGATTATAGCCTTCCCCTTTCCTGAATCCTGGGGTGGATGTAAAGAGCTTTCCGCCACCGACGCCGGCGGCTCTTCTTTCTTCGGACTATGCTCCCGAGGTCCAGCTCGATGATAGTTGCGGCGAGGCTCTCGGAATGAAGTACGAGGGAGTTCTTCCGGTTGCTTTCTCTTTGAGCTCCTGTCGGAAACAGGAGCTGGTTCTTTGGACGTTTCAGGTGCTGGGCGAGGTCGTGAAACCATGCCTTGTTTTTCAGAGGCGGCTCGCTTTCTGACCTCCTTGAAGAGCTCGTACTCCCCCGCGGTCATGGTAACGTTAATCCTCCGGCTGGAGCTTCGACCAGAGTCCTCCATCTTCACACTTCGGATCAGGTTGTTGTGTTCCCACAGACGGCGCCAAATTTGATCCTGTCCGAAAGCTGAGTCGGACGAAGGCTAGTCGCGACGGCCTGGTTGTTGACGGATAGTTGTGGGTGATTCGGCTCCCACGGGCGGCTGACGACGCTGCAGGATCTTGCACACACTCAGACGATCTCCTCCCCTCACGTTAGAGACCAGAACCCAGGGAAAAAGTCCCCGGATCAGGCCCTCCGACGCTCAAGTCAGGTCCTTTTTCCCCAGCAAAAGGCAGAAAAAATGACTCAAAATGAAAAGTTGTGGAAAAAGTGACGAGAGAGCGTACCCGCGTACGAGGAATCCTCCTCTTTTATACACCCGCCCCGCTTCTAGAACCTGCAACCTTGTCAGAAAACGTTAGACGCTGGGCTTTGTCGTATATCCCGGACACCTGTCGTGCTGCTATTGGTCGTGAAGGCATCTTCTTGTTTAGGAACCTCCGCCTTTATACATGAGTTTTGTCTTGTAGTGAAGGACATCTGTCAGGCTGCTATTGGTTATGAGGGCATCTTTTCGTTTAGGAACCTCCACCTTCGCACATCTCATTGGTATGTAATGATTACCCTTGATGGACAATTGTGATCTTCCGACTCCTGCACAGCTCAGCTCATCTTATTTATCGTGTCTGCGTCTACCTCACACCCCTCGACCAGATCCCGCCTCCGAGCGTTACTTGTCAGTCGGGCTAACCCTGAACAGCCCTGTCAATCACGGTCTGTACTCTGTACCCTGTATTTCCCGGTGCTCCACCATAAGCCTGTAGATCGGGCTGTCTTTACACAGCTCTGCCGCTTCCGACCTGTGATTTGTGACTTGCACTTCCGGGCCTTCGAATCGCAAGCCTGTAGATCGAGCTGTCTTTACACAGCTCTGCCGCTTCCGACCTGTGATTTGTGACTTGTACTTCCGGGCCTTCGAATCGCAGGTCTGTAGATCGACCTGCCTCTACCTAGCTCTGCCGATCCCGACCCGTGAGTATTTGCTGGCCCTCGACCGTAGGCCTGTAGATCGGGCTGTCTTTACACAGCTCTGCCGCTTCCGACCTGTGATTTGTGACTTGCACTTCCGGGCCTTCGAATCGCAGGCCTGTAGATCGAGCTGCCTCTACCCAGCTCTGCCGATCCCGACCTGTGAGTATTTGCTGGCCCTCGACCGTAGGCCTGTAGATCGGGTTGTCTTTACACAGCTCTGCCGCTTCCGACCTGTGATTTGTGACTTGCACTTCCGGGCCTTCGAATCGCAGGCCTGTAGATCGAACTGCCTCTACCCAGCTCTGCCGATCCCGACCAGTGAGTATTTGCTGGCCCTCGATCGTAGGCCTGTAGATCGGGCTGTCTTTACACAGCTCTGTCGCTTCCGACCTGTGCCCGGTGTTTTCGCCTGTCGCCTCCCTTTGTCTTTCAACTACTTTGCCCTCTTGATCGACAAGTTTGCCTGACCTCTGACTACCCCATATGCTTGCCTCTGACTGCCTAGTCAGCTTGACTATTGACTGTCGAGTCACCCTGACTATTGACTGCCCAGTCACCTTGACTATTGACCGTCACGTCCTCTGACTGTTGACCGCTATATGACCTTGACCCTTCTCCCCCTTTCCTCTTGGGCCCCTCTATTGCCAACCGTATCAATGAGCATTAAGTATTTTCATTAGATGAAAATACTTAAGCCATTTTTTACTCTTATTTTCATTATCGATCATTATTATTTCTCCTTGCTTCTTCTTCTCTCCCTCTCCTCCTCCTTGGTCGAACACCTTTAGAGTGCTAACACACTCTAAGTGTTTTCTCCATCTCTATTGTTCGTGTGGATACGTATAGAGGTGTGTCCACTTGAACACACTCGAGATCCGACAACTTTTGGACGAGCGGGATTCGCGAAGGGCTTCACTACAAGGGTAATCTCTTAACCATGTAGATCTAATGTAGATCTAGGATAGAAAAACATGTACACAAAATTTTTGTTCTTTTAATCTTTGCACGAATCCGGTGGCATGGGATTTCGAGGTTTCCGCAACGCAAAAAGCGGTTTTTGCGGCTCGAAAATCCAACAAGGGGCAGCACCCCTTCTCGCGAAATGAATATCGTGAGTGTCTCATCTTTATCTAACAGCGCCTTAAGTCGCTGTCCCAAAACAATTTGAGCGAGACCTTGCCATTTATGAAGGTTTTTCTCAGTAGTCGAAGCCTACAAGTGTCCAAGCACTTGTTGCTTCGCTTCTACGAGAAAAATACTCACAAAATCTATAAAAATAGCAAACTTACAGATCTGAAATATTTTCATAAAATTAAAATATAAACTTGTACATGCTTCGCACGTGGCTCTGATACCACTGTTGGGACTTTCGAGCCGCAAAAATCGCTTTTTACATTGCGGAAACCTCGAAGTCTTGCCACGGATCCGTGCGAAGATATATAAAATAAATCATATACATGTTTCTAACCTAGATCTACCTTAGATCTACATGAACAAGAAGCGTTACCCTTGTTGCGAAGTCCTTCGCTTATCCCGCTCGTCCAAAAGGTTGCCGAATCTCAAGAGTATCAAGCGTACACTCCTCTATACGTATCCACACGGACAAGAAAATGGAGAAGACACCTTAGAGTGTGCTAGCACCCCAAAGGAGTCACGGCAATGGAGGAGAGGGAGATCAAGAAAGAAGAGAGGAGGAAGAAGAAAGAGTGAATGCAACACTTAATTTGGCCGGTCACACATGAGTGTTATATACCTCCATGTAATACCAAGAGTCATGACTCTTGGTCTTCCTCATGAGGTGGCATACAATGAGATGGCTCTTGATGATGTGGAACACCATCATTAGCCGGTCCATGCCAAGTCACTTATAAGTTGGCATTTGGTCAAGTCAAACTTAACCCTTCATCTTCCCTCTCAAGTCAAGTCAAACTTAACCTATTTTGTTGGGTTCTTCGGGCCGCGAAAACCGCTTTTCGCGTCGCGGAAACCCCGAATCGCCAAGCCACGGATCTCGTGCAAGGAAAACCAAATGAAAAATACGAGTACGAGTTTCATAATTTTAGATCTACTCCTAGATCTATATGTTAAGAGTTTACCCTTGAAGCGTGCCCTTCGTTTAGTCCCGTTCGTCCAAGGAAGCGTTGGATCTCGAGAGTGTCAATGTAGACACTCCTCTAGTGATATCCACACGAACAAGGAGTGGTCTTCTACCACTCAAAGATGGAGAAGAGAGCCCCAAGTGTGCTAGCACTTTTCTAGAGCTCTCGGATGGGAACAAAAAGGAGAAAAGAGAGAAATAGAAGAGAGAATCACATACACTCCTTTAGTACCCTCCTTTATGACCTTCACTTTCCCTTGTGCTCTTGGAAACAACTCAACATCTTCTCCTCACCATGATAGCCACGACCACAGCAACTCAAGAGGAGAGGAGAACCCAAGGAAGAAGAAGGAATAATGACACCACATCAATACCCAAAACAAAAACCTCCACACCATCTAATGTGTGGCCGGCCACACCATAAAGCCCCTCATTAATGTGGCCGGCCACATTAAAACCAATTGGATGTGTAACCTCCAATGAGGTGGCATACCATTATGAGGTGGTGATGTGGCTAATGATGTGGCTAGGTTGGTCATGCCAAGTAGGATGAGTCAACCTTCATGATGATGTGGCAAGACATCAAGTCAAACTTGATGTTTCAACTTCCATTTGGTCAAGTCAAACTTGACCAATTCTCTTCCTTGTTGAGTTAAATCCAACCTTTGATTCAAGTCAATTTTAATTTAATGAATCTAATTCATTAATATAAATTGACCCAATGAATCAAATTTAAATTAGACTCATTCAACATTTGAATCTAATTGAGTCTAACTCAATAAGTCTAATTTTGAATCCAATCTTTGGTGCATTATATGAACCTAATCCAATTGGTTCATCATATGAACCTAATCTCCATCCACATGTTCTTTGTGTGTGACCCAATAGGTTCTTGTAACGTTGGCAATGTTTCTAAACTCTTTTAGAAACATAAGCAATGAGCGACATCTAGCAATACATCATTGCTACCCAAGTTACAAGAAATGTTAAGATCCAACATCACCTTGTGACTACTAATTGTGACTCCTCACAATATGTGACATTGTCCTTCTATCCTAGACATCTAGATTGATCAATATGAGGCATAGATCGTGTCATCCTCTAATCAATCTAAATCTTGAACTCCAAGTAGACTCACTCGATCAAATGAGCTCAACATCTAATGTTGACTCATTTGGGCATGGCCATGCACTTAGTGGTCTCACTCTATCAAGAATACCGATGTCGCTCCCGTCATATGGGAGGGATAGATCCCATCTACATCACTCACATCCCTCTGCATAATTTGTTACATACCCGGTAATCGCCTTTATAGTCCACCCAGTTACGGGTGACGTTTGACGAAACCAAAGTACATAACTCCTTATGTAGGGATCCATGGTGACTTCAGGTCAAAGGACTAATAGTCATACTAATAGCCACATGAGAAAGTATATGACACTCATATAACGATCCATGATACTTTCTCATGGCGGGTCATTCAGTATACATTCTCTAATGCATACCCATGTATCAGCTTGATATCTCTATATCCATGACTTGTGAGATCAAGTCATCGAGCTGACCTACATGCTAGTCTTATTGCATTAACATTGTCCCTGAATGTTAATACTCGACTAGGAATGATTTAGAGTAGTGTTCCTTATATCATCTCACTATCGATTCAACTAATCGATTGATATAGGTATGAACGTTCTACTCAAGGACGTTACTATACTTATTTTATCTGACACTAATACAAATAAGCATAATAACCAAAAACCAATGCCTTTATTAAGAATATGATATACATGAGTCCATACAATCATCAAATGATTGGCTCTAGGGCTCTAACTAACATATTTATCTCTCATGGTTGATCAAATCTAACCATTGATTCAAGTCAATTTGATTTAATGAATCTCTATTCATTAAATTAAATTGATTCAATGAGTCATAATCTAAATTAGACTCATTCAATACATGAATCAAATTGAGTCCAACTCAATTAGTATAATTTGGATTACTCTTAATCCAATTTAGTTCATTATATAAACCTAATCCTCTTGGTTCATCATATGAACTCATTCTCCATCTATTTACCCTTTGTGTGTGACCCTATAGGTTCTTGTAACGTTGGCAATGCTCCTAAACCCATTTAGAAGCATAAGTAATGAGCGGTATCTCGCAACACATCATTACTACCCAAGTTACAAGAATGTTGAGATCCAACATCACCTTTGTGACTACTAATTGTGACTCTCACAATATGTGACAATGTCCTTCTATCCTAGACATCTAGATTGATCAAATGAGGCATAGACCGTGTCGTCCTCTAATCAATCTATATCTTGAACTCCAAGTAGACTCACTCTAAACAAATGAGCTCAATATCTTATATTGACTTATTTGGGCATGGCCATGCACTTAGTGGTCTCACTCTATCAAGAATCATGATGTCACTCCCGTTATATAGGAGGGATAGATCTCATCTACATCACTCACATCCCTCCGCATAATTTGGTACATACCCAGTAATCGCCTTTATAGTCCACCCAGTTACGGGTGACGTTTGACGAAGCCAAAGTATGCAACTTCTTATGTAAGGAACCATGGTGACTTCAGGTCCAAGGACTGATAGTCATACTAATAGTCACATGAGAAAGTATATGACACTCATATAACAATTCATGATACTTTCTCATGGTGGGTCATTCAATATACATTCTCCAATGCATACTCATGTGTCAACTTGATATCTCTATATCCATGACTTGTGAGATCAAGTCATCGAGTTGACCTACATGCTAGTCTCATCGCATTAACATTGTCCCTGAATGTTAATACTTGACTAGGAATGATTAAGAGTAGTGTTCTCTATATCATTTCACTATCAATTCAACCAATCAATTGATATAGATAAGAACCTTTCTACTCAAGGACGCTATTACCCTTAGTTATTTGGCACCAATACAAGTAAGTATAATAACCATAAAGAAATGTCTTTATAAGTATATAGGAATATGATACATCAAGTCCATACAACAATCATCATATGATTGGTTCTAGGGCTCTAATTGACAGTGCGGGTGGTATTGTCTTGGTAGATCGTCGCCCACACGACGTCCAAGAGGAGGAGAGGAATACAACAGAAGATCAAGAGGCCTTTGTATACAAAGAAAGGTATAACTAGTTAATTATTTCCGCAGTGCAACTAGTTTAGTTTTTCTTTGTATGGATCCTGAAATACCAACACAAGAGGCTAGCGATTTTGTGTTTCGATTTTGTGTTTCTATTGTGGTCTCTATAGCTAAACCTAAGGTTACTGTAAGAAGTTTAAATATTTAATTTCTTTAAAAGACTTTATCTAGGAAGTGGTGAATGATCTCATACCCAAGAAGGCCGAGTGTCTCGCCATGTTTAACCTGGAAGTCAATCTTTGAAATAGATATTTAATCAACTTCTGTAATATGGTTTAACTTCCTAAGAACACATGAGTTGAACTTGGAGTAAAAATGTTAAGTTCCGTTTCCAATCCAAGTTTAACTTCTAAAGAACAACTTCGATTAATAATGTTAAGTTTCGTTTGCAATCCAAGTTTAACTTTTGTAGAACACATTGGTTGCTAGGAAAAGTTCTGTGCTTGTACAAATTTTTGTACAGGGGAAACAGAACGGAATTCCGAGTAGCACCCAACAATGGGGCTCATCATCACCGCATCAGTTGGTTTTGGATGTAAAAAACTCATTGTTAGTTTGCATTTGTAACTTTTACTCAAATATTTGTTGGATGAATTTAGATTATCTAAATTATATTTTATAATTTTTTCTATTCTAAATGGTGGATGGATTGTGATGATGTGTAAATATTGAATTCATTTCATATATTCGATATAAATAGTAATGATCATTTTAAATATATTTATAAATTATTATAATGATATTTATTAATGTCATTATAGATTAGTTAAGGTGACATTTAAAATGATTTTACAAATTATCTCTACTGACACTTTTTATTATTCTTACTAACACTTTTTATTATTCTTATAAAAAAACATAAATATCATAATAAATGAGTTGTGGTGACATTTTACCTTTGTCACTGTTATAATGATAAATGTTCCTATAAAGGTCCTTGATTTTTTAGAGTGTCGTTATATCTTTAAATTAGGACATTTTTATGTTAGCATTGATATTGTATCATGACATTATAAAATGTCAGAAATGTGAGTAGGGTCTAAAACGACATCACTTTATAGGATGTTTTTTAGAGATGCCACGAAAACTATAGTACTACCATAAATATACTATAAGGATATTTATGTGTGTCATAATAGACAAATTTTTTTGTAGTGGCTTGTTCTCCTTTTCGAATAGCACACTTCTTTAATCTCATTTTCAATTCTGTACTTTCAATTTACGCTTTCAATGCTCGTATGAGGTTTCTCCGCCTCTGAGGTTTCGCTCGCATAAGGAGATTTTAGTAAGCTTTTATTACATTAGATTACCAATCCTTTAATTGTAAACTAAGTAAATCTGGTTGACTTGTATTTTCTTTTTATGCATTTCATTTTACTTTAATTAAGTGTGTATTAGCTAAAATCCAAAGATTGACAAAGATTAACTTTTATTTCAAGGAATTCATCCCCTTCTTGCCGACCGCACCTAAACCTACAAAGAATACTTATGGTTGCTAATGAGCCAAACATCTATAAGTTTGATGTTCAACTTAGTAAAAGTTTGTTTATATTCTTTAAATAAATACAAAGTCAATTAAATGAATAATATGAATGGTTCTTGAACAAGGTATAAGAATAATATTCACAAACACAAAACTCTTATTAAGATAATAAATAAATAAATAAAGTAACTTTTAAAATGAACAAACAAAGTTAGCTAGATAATAAATCAAATAAATTTAAGAAATATAAAAAATAATAATAATCAAATAAGTGTGAATTGAGAGTCTGATTACATGTAAGCTAACTTATGAAATCAATCTTAAACTTATGAAAAAATACTAAGTTTGAACCATCATTTTAATAGCTTAGTTTATTTTAAGTTTGACTTGATTAGACTATCTTATCAAAATTTAAATATTATAAATTTTAACTCAGCTTGATTCATTTCTAGTCCTAATTTGTAGTGTATTTGGCCTGGGATTTAAAGAGTGGAGAAGCCTCAAGTTTAGTTCTGTGTCCTTACACTGCTATATGGAATTGGTTAAGGGTTTTTGGCCTGTTTTCTTTGACATGGTCACCATGGATGAAACCAGCTAGCTCATGAGAATAGATAATAATAACAATAGCAAAGCAATAACTTTTTGGATTCTGCAATCGGCCATTTGGGGACGAGTGATTGAATATTTTAAAACTGATAAATTAGTTTTAATTTTTTTTTTTTCGCATCTTGTTATTGGAAGAGTTCACAGTGCATATAGCTTGGTTAGGGTAACTGTCACTGCGTTGATGACTTGGGATGGACGACTTTGAAATTTAGACAATCAAATGGAGATTTTACTTAAATGATGACAAAAGACGAATATGTTCGCCTCCAATATCCTCATCAATCCGTGTCAAGATTAACAGGATATTTTCCTCAAATGCCCATTGATGAATTGGTCCTTAAAAAATCATACGATTCATTGTTGTAAAAGGTGGCCTAGACATCCACCTAAACAATTTTAACAAGGGGTCGCTTTTCTTAGTGGTTAATCTGTTGGATTTTATCCGGCTATTTGGTGAGCTTGCATAATTTTTTGTAACACAGGATTTTATATTATTATGAATAAACTCATTAAAATGCCTAAACCTATTAATCCGTATTCTTTTATCAATAATGGACAAATAATAGAATTGGGCTTACTATTATATAGGGCGTGATCCTCGTAAGATTGGATAATTTTAGAAATCCCTTTTTTCCCCATTGAATGGAGAGTACGATGTTGTCATCCAAATCCCTACAAAAGATCCGCCTAGTATTTTTCTTCTTCTCAAGATCATCAAATTTCATTGAGGATGTTGAAATTATGACAGAAAATTTGTCTTTGTTTATTTAACCAACATTAGTTAAAATGACCTTTTTAGAAAGCAGCCTAGTTCAGTCTATATCCAGTTCTCTTGATTATACATGTTTATTTTGGAACCCGAATCACTTTACCGCAAACTTATCTTCTTTGTTTCCTTGAGCAGACTTGAGATAAGTTTGTTTCCTTGAGCAGACTTCCAATGATCACCTGGAGAAGCCGATGGACCCGGTCTAAGAGAGCATCTTAAATAAACCTGGTTCAACAAACCGCAACCATATTTTATTACATTTTTTTTTTCATAAGCTTTAAGGAGAAACATGTGATCACTGTGCACTTTACAAGGCAAAATCCAAATTTGTAATTTGAGGGAAAAAATTAAAATAAAATTATCAAGGATAAGAAGAGATTCTCGTGATGTCTGCGTAGATGGCACAACGAAGCCCTCGATTTTTTTTAAAAAAAATTAATACAATGAAAAAAAACTTGAACCATAATCTTGAATCCAATAATTTGCAGTCCTTTTTAATAGCTTCACAGGATTAATTCCACCTATCATTTCCTGTTTTTTTTTCGGGTGTTGCCTCCATGAGCAAACAGTCAAGGGAGAATTTTTCACTTTGCCCCACAGTCTTGCTGTTTTTACAAATATTATTCAACATTTGATGTTTATATGACAAACGCCTCTAAATGTTTGAATTCTATATATTTGATCGGTACTAAAGGTTGTTAATATAACAGATCTATATTTGAATTTTTATATATTTTCAGGCACTCACTCAAGGTTCAATCTCAAGTTATGATAAATTTATGAAAATTTGTCCTCTAAATAAGACGTACAATCAAAAGATATATTTTTTGGATCGCTTGTCATGAACATTTTTTGATTTATCTTAATAATCGATGAAAAAATTTCGTAGAACAAAATCGTTCACCTCAGAAGTAGCTGAGTTTATCATTTTGAATTATTAGACATTTTCATTTAAATGTACCTGAATTAAATTTACAGCTGTTTTGGATGAAATTCGAGATAATAAAATCATAATAGGGGATAAAATGTAAATGAGCCAGGCACGAGTGTATAAGGCGAACGGGCGAGCGATCTCGTTAAAGGTGCGAAGTTACTTCCTGGCCATGGATTCCGCCGCCGCCATGAGCTCCATGAGAGACGACGAGGACGACGGCGAATCCCTCCGCCTGCCTCTCCTCCTCAACCCTGCCTACACCCGCACCAAATCTACAATCTCGGATGAGCTCCGCAACTTCCGCCTCTGCCTCAAGTGGTGCCTCCTCGACCACTCCACAGCCACCTGTGCCGCCACCTCCTACGTCACCTTCGCTTTTCTCGCCGTCCTACTGCCCGCCGCCGTCTCCCTCTCTCTCAGTGGCCCCTCGGTCTCCCTCCACCAGCTCGTCCAGCTCCCCTCCTCTGCCCTCGCCGCCATCGCCTTCTTCTCCCTCGCCGCCTCCTTCCGCCGCCAAACCGGCCTCCGTCAGTTCCTCCTCCTCGACGGCGCTCTCCGCGATGACCCGGCCTGCGTGCGCCGCCGCTACGCCCGCTTACTAGACCGCGCCTTCCGCCGCCTCCTCTTCATCCTCCTCCCCTGTTTCGCCGTCGAGGTCGCGCACAAGATCCAATTTTTCTCCGCCGCCTCCGTGCGCACCGCTCTCTGGTCCAGCCCGGCAGCGCTCATGGCCACGCTCGCCTCCTGGGTGTACCGTACAGGGGTCTTCCTGCTCGTGTGCGTGCTTTTCCGGCTTACATGCGAGCTCCAGACACTGAGGTTCGAGGGGCTGTACGAGATGTTCGAGGAGGAGGGAAGCGGAGCATCCCCGGAGAGATGCGAAGCTCTACTGAAAGAGCACGCGAGGATAAGGCGACAGCTGCTGGTGACGAGCCACCGGTACCGGATTTTTATCCTCGGTTGCCTGGTCACCATCACGGTCAGCCAATTGGGGGCGTTGTTGCTGGTTTTGGCGTCCAAGTCAGAGAAGAACTTTTTCAACTCCGGCGATGTCGTGGTAAGCGAATCCTTAACTTCGCCGGCCGGAATTAATTCAAACCTCGTAACCATGGATGGCGTTGTTTGTTGCAGGTGTGCTCGGCGGTGCAATTGAGTGGCATGTTCATGTGTTTGATGGGCGCTGCAAAGATCACCCACCGTGCTCAGCGAGTAGTCTCCGTTGCCAGCCGGTGGCACGCCGTCCTGTCCGCCAGTAGCGCCACCACTTCTCCGGCGAAGCAATCGCCGTCAGCCACCGACTACGCTTCCGACTCGTCCAACCCCAAGAACGACGACTCGCCCGAGCCCTCCACCAATCACCCAATCGCTTCACAAGGAGGTCATCACAAGTCCACATTCCAAGCTCGACAAGCTTTAGGTGCGTAATTTTATTAATTTTGTAAAAATTTTAAAGATCCGCCTCTATATATATATATATATATATATATATATATATATATATATATATATATATATATATATATATATATATATATATAGACCTTGATCAAATCGTATAATGAAACGAAATAGGGAAGAAATCATTTCTCTCTATCTATATATATATATATAGAGTACAACCTTATATAGGAGACTTTAGACTAAATTATTTTCAAACGAGTCCTTTTTCAAGTATATATATATAGGAACGGTCCATGATAATTTGTCCGAGGCGCCTAAAATTAATCTAGTGGCGTCCAGATTAGTTTTTATTTTTTTTTATTTTTTATTGAGACGCCTGAATTAAATCAAGTGCCTCGATTCTATTTTTGTTTTAATTTTTAAAAATTAAAAATTCATTAAATTTTAAATCTGAAATCTTCTAAATGCATATATTATACCAATATGTATTTAAAAAAATTTATCTTAAATATTATAATCTAAGAGGATAGCTTGAATACTAGAGAAAAATTTTATTAATTTAAATCTATTATAACACAATCCTAAATTTTAAAATCTTAAACCCTACATACATATAATATATCTCATGAGTATTTAAAATTTTTAATCTTAAACACTATAACCCAAGAGACAAGTTGAACCTAGAGAGAAAAGCTTATTGATTCAAACTCATTATAATTCAACTCTTAAATCCTAAAATTCTGAATCATAAATATATATAATATACTCCAAAATAAAACTAAAATAAAATAAAAATATTGAATGTTTGGATCAATTCCCGAAGCCCCAAGTTAAGTCCAGACGAATTCGCACATGATATATTAAGGTCCATATTCTTAATCAAAATATATACTCTCATAATTCTCTATTAGTTCCACATCTTAGAATTAATAATATTACAAGCGAAGAATCTTCTATAAATACTTATTTTTCTTGACCTTTTGACTAAGATCAAATGTAGTATATGTCCTTATCAATTGAATATCTTATAAAAAGAAATTAAATTAATTTTTTATAAAGAAAAGTAGATTATAATACTTTGTTTCTAGGGTTCTTGTTGTACTACTGTATTAGGAGATATTAATGTTGAACAACTTACACAAGGTCAGTTGTATTATTTTATATAAAATTGATAGGATGTTTTATAAATGAAGCTTATAAAAAAAAGTTTAAAAAACTAATATAATTTGTAATAATTTTAATAAAAATTGTTCTAAATAATTTTGTTCAAACGGTTTTAAATTGTAAGATCAAAATTATTAACTATTATATTATTTTTAGATAAAATTACTAAAAAAGTATTGAAATAGTTTCAATTAAATTGGAGCCTTTTAATCAAGTTGAAATATTTTAAATTAATATTAGAGTAATTTTAACTAATATTTTAAAAAATGATCAATATTAAATTAATTTTGATCGAAATTGTGGAGAGCAATGTTATTCCTCGTTATAGTTTTATTTGAAAAGTTTCATTTTGCTCCTAAAATTTATCTCATTTATCTACAATCTCTTGATAACATTCACTTTTTAAGGGTGAATTTAGAAATATCAAAGTTAATTGGCTTAATTATTGGAATAATTAAAATTGAATGAATTTGATTAATTAACTTAATTAATAAATTGTCTGATCCAGTGATGTACTTGCAACACAATGGCGGCGGAATTACACTGTTCGGCTTCGCATTGGACCGCGGGATGCTGCACACGCTGTTTGCGTTCGAGACCACGCTCGTGCTCTGGATCCTCAGCAAAGTCGTGGTTTTATCTTAATTAAGAAATAAATTACTGTTTAATTAATCAACTAGTGAAGACTAATTACACTCATAATTAAGCGAGGCAAACTTCCATTTCAATTCACAATGTTTTCTAGCTATATTTTATTTTCAAACTCTTTATCATTTCATTTTGACTGTGTTAACACTTAATCTTTTCTAACTTGAAGGAGCATTACATTGATGATGCCAAAAATAACTATGAAATGAAAAAAGGTAAAAGAAAAAAAATAAAAGAGTAAATTATGTAAATCATTAAAAAAATAATACTTTTAAAGAAAAATTAAAACGTAACCCCATTAGATCTTTTATCTCAAGAATATTTTTATTTTTCAGTATTATTACGATTAATTATTACAACGTGTATCAATTACTCTATTTTTAACGCTATTGTAGTAGTTACAATTAACTACTAGCATGTAACAATTAATATAATTCTAGTGACCGTGCATACGCGTCGCGTGTGTAATATAATACATTGAAATCACATTGATCTTTTATAATGAAATTATATTAATTAAAGTATTTTAGCACTAAAATACTAAAGTAGAGTCATTAAAGTAAAATACCTGACTTTTGAAAATCTGAATTATTTGGATCTTTGAAAATCTGAATTGTTTGGATTTTCGAGTGTCACCCTTACGGGTTCTCTATGAAAAAAATTAATTTAATTTAATATTATACTTATCTTAGTAAAAAAACTAAGAAAAATATATTTTTTAATATTGTCAGCCTAAAATATTTATAGAAGCTTTTTTGATCATAGTGTTGTCAATTCTAAGACGTGAGACTAAAGAGAACTATATATTTTTTTTATATAAAACAACCAGAGAAAATTAATGATAAGAAAAATTCATAATAATATGTCGCAGTCGAGTCTTGAACTCTAGATCACTAATTGTTTCGCTTGTGGAATTACTAATAAACTGATGTGAGCCAAGAAGAGACATTGAAGGGAATTGGGGGACCCATGACAAGGTCCAAGACTAAGAGAATGAAACAAGCTTTGGAAGGCTTAATAATGAGGCTCAAGGAAAAGGAGGATCAATGCACAATGGAGGCAACAACTAAGTGGATCACATTCCTTCAATTTGAAAGTGAAATTGGACCAACATGAGGACCATTTTCGTGTGCATGCATGGGGGGATTTTTCTAAAGTCACTTTTGATGTCCTTTGTGGGTTTTTAATGCATTTTTTAGAGTTCCTAAGCTAGTATAACAAATACCATGCATGCATGGTTGCATTAAGCTAGTATTAGGGATTAGTGGTTGCATTAGTGGATGATAAAACCCATGCATGCAAGCATGATATTTATTGCATAATTAGTGCATAGTGGATCTTAAGGGATGTTAAATAGGAGAACTCTTGTATGACAAATCATGTAAGTTTGAATGAAAATTTGGGTTTCTCTTTTGTGAGAGCTTCCTTCTTGTTCTTAGGCAAAGAACTAATTTCGATCTTATCAAGGCAACTTGTGGCGATCAAAACTCCATGACTTATCACTCACCTTCTCATCTTGCTTGAGTGTGGCGTCAATACCCTTCCCCAAGCTGAATTTCAAGGCGATCCATTTACAAGGTTTCTTTATCATTTAGTATCAGAGCCTTGGCTCCTTGATTTTTAAGTTTGTGTTTTGTTTTCATCTTTGTTCTTGTTCATCTTTGTTGATCTCTCCATCCCTATCTGTCGCAAATTTCTATTCACTATTTGGGTCCTCAACTTAAAAAAAAAAGAAAAAAAAAGGAATCATTAGTCATTGGTTTCTGATTGAAAAAATAATAATATATAAAAAAAAAGAGGAGGATTTGTGAATTGAAAGGACTCAATATTCTTTCTTTGTGAAATCTGAATTCAAAAGATATTCCTTTCATTGCTCTTGATCGTTGCTGAATTTCTCGTTTTATCCGTTTATTTCTCTTATTCTACTCATATTTCTCTTGTTGGTTTCTTGTTCACTTGATTGTCTACTTGCTGTCTTGAGAAAGAAATTGATAAGGTTCTTTCCTTAAGAGCTTATAAAGGAAGCTGAGTGGATAAATCTGAGTGCAACCACGTGAGTAGAGTGGTGAGGTACGTTTAACATTTCTTTTGTAATTTTCCTTGTCATCTTCTTTTGTTGCAAGCATGAGTGGGGAAAAATCACCTAATTCCCCTAGGCGAGATCTTAATAGGCTTCAAATGGAGGCACTTACTCAACAATTTGAGAGAATACTTCAAAGACAACTTGAAGAAATACACGAAAGGATGGACCAACTTGAAGGAGAAAAAGTTTCGAACCGTGGGGGCAATTCTAATCATGAAGAATTTCGTCAAAGTGAACCATTCTATGATTCACCAAGAGAAAGAAGGAGGCATGAAGGGGGAAGAAGACGTGAAAGAGGAGGTAGAGACCATAGACGAGAAGATGATCTAGGAGGTGTGAAAGTCCAGATACCTTCCTTCCAAGGGAGGAATGATCCTGAAACATATCTTGCATGGGAGATGAAAATAGAACAAATTTTCTCATGCCACAATTACAATGATGCAAAGAAAGTAAAGGTGGCTGCCCTTGAGTTCACCGATTATGCCTTAATTTGGTGGGATCAATTGCAAAAGGAGAGAAGAAGGTATGGAGAGCATCCTATCAACACTTGGGACGAAATGAAGACTTTGATGAGAAGGAGATTTGTGCCTTCCCACTACCATAGGGAATTGCACAACAAATTGCAAAGACTCACCCAAGGGAGTAGGAGTGTGGATGATTACTACAAGGAGATGGAGGTGGCTTTGATTAGGGCCAATATTGTGGAGGATAGGGAAGCTACCATGGCTCGGTTTCTCCATGGCCTAAACCGAGACATTGGAGACATTGTGGAGTTACAACATTATGTGGAGCTTGACGACTTAGTGCATCAAGCAATGAAAATAGAGCAACAATTAAAGAGAAAGGGCGTTATGAAGAAATCATCTTCTCCAAACTACTCTTCAAGTTGGAAGGACAAGCCAAAGAAGGAGGGTTCTTCTTCAAATTCTAAGGAGGAAGCAAGCATTAAGAAGCCTATTCCTACTACCTCTTCTTCCACTTCTAAGAGTAGGGATATCAAGTGTTTTAGGTGTTTGGGAAAAGGTCATATTGCATCCGAATGCCCGAATAAGAAGACTATGGTGGTGAGGGATAATGGGAGTATCTCTAGTGAAGAAATTTCTTCTCATTCCTCTTCCTCAAGCGATGAAGAAAATGATGGAGCAGCCTATGCGCAAGATGGAGATCTCTTGGTGGTTAGGAGATTATTGGGAAGCCAAGCCAAGGAGCATGAGGAGAACCAAAGAGAAAATATTTTTCATACCCGCTGCCTTATTCAAGGAAAGACATGCTCTATGATCATTGATGGTGGAAGTTGCACCAATGTGGCAAGCACTAGGTTGGTCACCAAACTCAACCTCAAGACTACACCACATGCAAGACCATATAAACTCCAATGGCTAAGTAATAGTGGTGAATTGGTAGTGAACCAGCAAGTGTTGATTAATTTCTCCATTGGCAAATATGAAGATCAAGTTTTATGTGATATTGTGCCTATGGAGGCAAGCCACATTCTTCTTGGAAGACCTTGGCAGTTTAATAGGTGAGCTCACCATGATGGATTCTCCAACAAGTTCTCTTTTGTCCACAATTTTCACAAAGTTACACTTGTACCATTATCACCTAGGGAGGTTTGTGAGGATCAAATAAAAATGAGAGAGAAAGAAGAAAAAGAAGAGCGAGAGCATAAGAAAAAGAAAGAGTGTGTGCAAAAGAAAATACTTAATTTTGAGGACAAAATTCAAAAGAAAAGAAAGAATGAGGAAAAGAAAGAGAGAAAAATAAAAAATTTGTTTACAAGAGTAAGTGAGGTGAAGAAAGCTTATTTGACAAGACAACCAATATTTCTTCTTTTGTGCAAGGAAACTTGCTTAGAATCTAATACTAACTCTTTCCCTAGTGAAGTTGTTGTTATTTTGCAGGATTTTTAAGATGTGTTTCCCAAGGAAGTACCTCACGGATTGCCACCAATGAGGGGAATTGAACACCAAATAGACCTTATTCTTGGCGCTTCTCTGCCCAATAGGCCAGCTTATAGGAGCAACCCTCAAGAAACAAAGGAGATACAAAATCAAGTGGAGGAGTTATTGCAAAAAGGATGGGTTAGAGAAAGTTTAAGTCCTTGTGCTGTACCCGTAATTTTGGTGCCTAAAAAGGATGGAACATGGAGGATGTGCACTGACTGTAGAGCCATCAACAACATCACAATTCGGTATAGACATCCAATCCCTAGACTTGATGAATTGCATGGTGCTTGCTTCTTTTCTAAAATTGTTTTAAAAAGTGGGTACCATCAAATTAGGATAAGGGAAGGGGATGAATGGAAAACAGCTTTCAAAACCAAATATGGATTGTATGAATGGTTGGTAATGCATTTTGGGTTAACTAATGCACCAAGCACTTTTTATGAGGCTTATGAACCATGTCTTACGAGAATTTCTTGGAAAATTTGTGGTAGTATACTTCGATGATATTTTGGTATATTCCAAGAGTTTTGTTGAGCATATTGCACATCTCCAATCTGTCTTGCATGTCCTTAGAAAGGAAAAACTATATGCTAACTTGGAAAAATGTTCTTTTTGCACTAATCATGTGGTTTTTCTTGGTTTTGTCATAAGTTCTAAAGGAGTGTAGGTTGATGAAGGAAAGTTAAGGCCATTAGAGATTGGCCAACTCCTAAAACTGTGAGTGAGGTTAGGAGCTTCCATGGGTTGGCAAGTTTCTATAGGAGGTTTGTGAAGGATTTCAGCACAGTGGCAGCACCCCTAAATGAAATTGTTAAGAAAAATATGGGTTTTAGATGGGGAGAGAATCAAGAAAATGCATTTCAAACACTTAAGGATAAACTCACACATGCACCCATTCTTGCTTTACCTGATTTTTCCAAATCATTTGAAATTGAATGTGATGCATCTCATGTGGGTATTAGGGTTGTTTTACTTCAAGATGGTCATCCCATTGCATATTTTAGTGAGAAATTAAGTAGTGTCAGCCTCAACTATTCCACTTATGACATAGAATTGTATGCCCTTGTTAGAGCATTGCAAACATGGCAGCATTATCTTTTGCCTAAAGAATTTATCATTCATAGTGATCATGAATCTTTGAAGTATTTGAAAGGGCAAGGGAAGCTCAACAAAAGGCATGCCAAATGGGTCGAATTTCTTGAACAATTTTCTTATGTGATTAAGCATAAGCAAGGAAAGGTAAATGTTGTAGCAGATGCAATTTCAAGAAGGTATAATTTGTTAGCTACACTTGAAACTAAATTGCTTGGCTTTGAACATATTAAGGAATTGTATGTACATGATAATGAGTTTTCCCAATTATATGCTGCATGTGAAAAGAAATCACAAAATGGGTTTGTTAGGCATGACAACTACTTGTTTAAGAATAACAGACTTTGTGTGCCTAGAGGATCAATGCGTAAATTGCTAGTTAGGGAAGCACATGAGGAGGGTTTAATGGGACACTTTGGGGTTCAAAAGACCTTAGAAATGCTGCTTGAACATTTTCATTGGCCACACATGAAACACGATGTGCAGAAATTTTGTGCACGGTGCATTGTGTGTAGAAAAGTAAAATCTAAGACATTACCTCATGGACTTTACACGCCTTTGCCTATTCCTAATTTTCCTTGGACTGACTTGTCTATGGATTTTGTTTTAGGGCTACCACATACTCAAAAAGGTAAGGACTCTATTTTTGTGGTAGTTGATATATTCTCCAAGATGGCACACTTCATACCTTGCCACAAGGTGGATGATGCAACTCATGTGGCAGATTTGTTTTTCAAAGAGGTGGTAAGACTTCATGGCATGCCTAGGAGCATTGTTTCAGATTGTGACACCAAATTTTTAAGCCATTTTTGGAGGACCTTATGGAACAAGCTGGGAACAAAGCTTCTTTTCTCCACCACATGCCACCCACAAACTGACGGTCAGACTGAGGTGGTAAATAGGATACTTTCTACTCTTCTTAGAGCAATTATTAAGAAGAACATTAAGTCTTGGGAAGAATGTTTACCTCATGTTGAATTTGTTTATAATAGGCGGGGCGGTCCATTCTACTACTCAATTTTCTCCTTTTGAGATTGTTTATGGGTTCAATCCACTAACACCTCTTGATTTGCTTCCTTTACCTAACACTTCTTCTTTAGTTCACAAGAATGACAAAACAAAGGCAGAATATGTGAAGAAGCTTCATGAGCAAGTTAAAGCTCAAATTGAGAAGAAAATGGAGCAATATGCAAATCGAGCCAATAAAGGGAGAAAAAGAGTGGTCCTTGAACCTGGTGATTAGGTGTGGGTTCATATGAGGAAGGAACGGTTTCCTACCCAAAGGAAATCAAAGCTTCAACCAAGAGGAGATGGACCATTCCAAGTGTTGGAAAGAATTAATGACAATGCTTACAAAATTGATTTGCCCGGTGAGTATGGTGTTAGTGCAACATTTAATGTGGCTGATTTGAGTCCTTTTGATGTAGGAAATGAAGACCTAAATTCGAAGATGAATTCACCTAACGAAGGAGAGAATGATGTGAGCCAAGAAGAGGCATTGAAGGGAATTGGGGGACCCATGACAAGGTCCAAGACTAAGAGAATGAAACAAGCTTTGGAAGGCTTAATAATAAGGCTCAAGGAAATGGAGGATCAATGCACAATGGAGGCAACAACTAAGTGGATCACATTCCTTCAATTTGAAAGTGAAATTGGACCAACATGAGGACCATTTTCGTGTGCATGCATGGGGGGATTTTTCTAAAGTCACTTTTGATGTCCTTTGTGGGTTTTTAATGCATTTTTGAGAGTTCCTAAGCTAGTATAACAAATACCATGCATGCATGGTTGCATTAAGCTAGTATTAGTGATTAGTAGTTACATTAGTGGATAATAAAACTCATGCATGCAAGCATGATATTTATTGCATAATTAGTGCATAGTGGATCTTAAGGGATGTTAAATAGGAGAATTCTTGTATGACAAATCATGTAAGTTTGAATGAAAATTTGAGTTTCTCTTTTGTGAGAGCTTCCTTCTTGTTCTTAGGCAAAGAACTAATTTCGATCTTATCAAGGCAACTTGTGGCGATCAAAACTCCATGACTTATCACTCACCTTCTCATCTTGCTTGAGTGTGGCGTCAATACCCTTCCCCAAGCTGAATTTCAAGGCGATCCATTTACAAGGTTTCTTTATCATTAATGATGTGAGCCAAGAAGAGGCATTGAAGGGAATTGGGGGACCCATGACAAGGTCCAAGACTAAGAGAATGAAATAAGCTTTGGAAGGCTTAATAATGAGGCTCAAGGAAAAGGAGGATCAATGCACAATGGAGGCAACAACTAAGTGGATCACATTCCTTCAATTTGAAAGTGAAATTGGACCAACATGAGGACCATTTTCGTGTGCATGCATGGGGGGTTTTTTCTAAAGTGACTTTTTTAATGCATTTTTTAGAGTTCCTAAGCTACTATAATAAATACCATGCATGCATGGTTGCATTAAGCTAGTATTAGGGATTAGTGGTTGCATTAGTGGATACTAAAACCCATGCATGCAAGCATGATATTTATTACATAATTAGTGCATAGTGGATCTTAAGGGATGTTAAATAGGAGAACTCTTGTATGACAAATCATGTAAGTTTGAATGAAAATTTGAGTTTCTCTTTTGTGAGAGCTTCCTTCTTGTTCTTAGGCAAAGAACTAATTTCGATCTTATCAAGGCAACTTGTGGCGATCAAAACTCCATGACTTATCACTCACCTTCTCATCTTGCTTGAGTGTGGCGTCAATACCCTTCCCCAAGCTGAATTTCAAGGCGATCCATTTACAAGGTTTCTTTATCATAAACCTTAGAATTATTTTTAGTGTGAATAGAAAAAAATGATATTAACGTAAATTTATTTTAGGTTTCACCAAAATTAGTTAGTAAAGGGAGGAGATTTTTAATAAAATAGTAAGATTATTATAGTAGTTACTAATAATAGCTACTTATGGTAGCATTAGTAATAACTACTTTGTAGCTTCTAGTGGCACTTTGATAATTGCTATAACCATTTTAAAATTATTTTATGAAATGTAAATATTTTTGATAAAATTGATAAAATAATATTTTAGTATAATAGTATTAAGTACTTATAATTTAAAATTTTAAGATTTAAGCACCTACCTAAGTAGCTACAATTGTAACAACTACTTGATAATAATTTTATCTAATTTAAAATAATTTTAATAAAGTTTAAATAATTTTAACTAATAATAATAAAATATTTTGATATAATAATATTTAATATACAATAATATATAATAACATTTAATATATAATAATTTTAATTAAAATGAAATAATAAATTTTTTAATTTATAATAGCTATCGAGTAGTTGTTATAATCAATGTCAATACTAGAAAAAAAAATATTTTGGATACAAAATATTTGAGGATGTATTCTTAACCTTTTAATAATTTGTATATTGTAGGATGTCTTTCAATTTTGCTCAATAAAAACCTTATAACTTTCTAAATTTCTCGAGAAAAAAATTTCGAGAGCATCCACGGTAAGTTTGAATATTTCTTTCAAATATTTATGATCCCAATATTCATATTATTAATTATCTCATTCCTTGAATATTTTAAATCTCGAGGTTAGATCCCCTAGTCCATAAAGAAAATGGACAAGAGGATAGACTACTTATAATTGCGATCGGATCGTGATCAGATCGCAATTGAGATGTCTTCCTGGGTTCATCATTCTCTCAGGTTATAGTTTGAGTCAAGGAGTGCCCGGAGGCCACCCCCGCTCGGCGCCCAATAACCTCACCACTTGCTCATTGTCGGCGGCCTTCGGCCATCCACCCTGACCCAAACTATAACTTGGGAATGATGAACCTAGGGAGGAATCATAACCAAATACGGTCGGAGCACTATCACGATCCAACCATAATTACAAGTGACTCATCTTCTAATCTATTTTTCTGTGAATCAAAGGATCTAATCTCCCAAATCTCATAATCAAATATCCTAAAAATCAAATATTTATGAAATCCACCTATTAAATATCTCACTATCAAATATTCTAAATTCCACCCTTAAATATATATATATGCTATTTTTTTGTTAAAAAATAAAGAGAGAGAAAAATCACCTAACATAAATCTTATACCTGGCGATTTTAAATCTCCTTCGAAAGGGATATCTTATATCTGGCGATTTTAAATCTCCTTCGAAAGGGATATCTTATATCTGGCGATTTTAAATCTCCTTCCTAATATCCCTTTCTAATAAAGAACATTTAAAATTAAGGATATTTAGAGAAATATCTCCGGATCCTGAAGGCTGTGTGCTGGGTGCATGCAATTTGAGCTACGACATCAATAAAAAAAAACTTCAGGGATCAAAATGTAAATTCGCCTCATCTTTCAATTCAAATAAGATCCAATTAAAAGGGCAGGGATCCTCTGGTCCAGAAGGATCCCTGCCCCAATTAAAACGGCTCTTCCGTGTGGACGTTGGGTCGAGACTCGAGAGAACCCCCTTTTGCGATCCATTCCCTGTTTCGGATTCGGGTCCATTAAAAGCGCTTTTGTAGATGTTCCTCGACCGGTCAGTTACGCTTCTTCGATTCATCGTCGATCGATCGTTCCCCTGTTTGCTCGTCTGCTAGGGTTTTGGTTAATCCTCCGCCAAGAATCGTAAGATGTCTTGTTCTTCTACTTCGATTTCCGGTTTGTGCCTTCCCATATTTAGGTCTCCCATCTCGTTCGATCGCTTTCTTTCTAATTAATGAAGAAATATTTACTCGCGTTGCGTTGGATTGGCTGAGTCTCTCTGAATCCCACTGTGTTCGTCATCGTTTTCCTGTTGAAATCTTTGTATGTTGATTTAGAAATGGTGTTGTTTTACTTTAAACATTGCGTGATGATCCTTATTGCGTTTGATTCATTTATGCATTTAGATTTATGAATTGAGTTAGTACCGCTCAGTTAACTGCTCCATGATTCTGGTAGTTGCCCAAATGACTCAGAATTCAACATCTGCAGTTCTGATCTTTTTGCATGGTTTGGGTTACTACAATGACTCAGATTATGTGCGCACGTAGCAGGATTAATATAAGCACCTTTGAGTTCGGCTGAGGTTGAGTCTAGGGCAAGTTCGCCTTGCCTAAGATGGATGCAGTTTGGTCTGTGTCGTTTGGAATGGCTGTTGAGTTTGGCCGAGGCACAAGAAGCTCGGGCGGAAGTGACTTGGACTTTTTCCAAAGTGAATTGAGTTTTGGGCTACCTGTCCAATCGAAGGCTTAGATCATGTATTTTTCAACCTACCAAGATGACACTAAATTTTAGTGCTGCTTGTCGCTAATTGTGAGTGTTTATTACTAGTTTTGATTTTATTGGAAAAGTTTCACCAGGTGTAAATTCAGGTTGTTCGATTACTGCATTGATCAATCGGGTTTGTGGATCACAACTATAAGCCAAATCATCTAAAATTGTATATGTTGCTGGTTCTTGCATGAATGGCTTGTACATTGACAATGTTTTCAGATACCATTGCTGATAACTTGACACCAGATTTACAGAGAGTTTATTCTCACTTTAGGCATGGCATTAGATAACTCAGGGTGATGCTTCAGTACTTTTGTTAAGTCAAAAGATCTTAATTGTAGCTTGGCTGTATCGCGCTTCTCTGAGGATGTGGAATTAATTCTTATTTTATTTATGCACGCCATCATATTTTCTTCGTAGGACATAGTCCCATGACTTTATTGTTGTGATATGATTAAGTTAAAGATCTATTCCCTTCTCTGTGTTCTTAAATTCTTGCTAATCTTATGTCACCCATATAGTTTCAAAAGGAAAGATATCCAGTGTGTGCGTGCATGCACGTCACATATGTAAACTGTGCCTTCTTCATTTGATTCCTACTGAATCTTCTGCTTGTTCTATAAAAATAGTTCTCAGTGTCTGTTAGCTCATGGTATCAGCAATGCTGAAATCTTTGATTTCTTCACTATTCTGAAACATGAATCTTGATGCCATTGTCGGTAAGGCCCACATTTGCTCACCTTGTTTAGTTTGAAGTGCTATATTTACATCTCTGAACTTTTTTTAATTTGTTGCAGCACTTAACAGAGCTAAACATATGGCATCAGATGACTACGAGGAGGACCGTGAAATTTTTACGCTGCTAAATGAACCTGATGAATCTCGGGAGAATTCATTTGAGCTCAATGATGATTTTACCTTTAAGCTACCCAAGATGATCCAATCGGATGAGAAGAATGCTGTGCTCACACCAGAAGAGGTAGCATGGGTGGATTCCTGCTTTGCATTTGGTCCAGAACTATCTGACGATAAGTGGACCGCAATGAAAGATGCCTTCCTTGATGCTCTCGACATGTACCCTACCCCATCTGGTGCGATGGAGAACGACGATGACTGGGTTTTTGTTGAAGCAAGCAATGTAACAGAACTTGACAATGCCATGAATCATGACTCACCTGAGATGCTAAAGGAACCTGCCATCTTGACCCGTCAAGAAGACACGAGCCCATGCGATAGTATCATCAGAGTGTGTGATGGTCTTGCCATAGAGCATCGGCTATCCGGTGAGACAGAAATATCTGCTGAGCATGTTTCACTCGCTGGAGTAGCTACTGAATCCCGTGCAGATTTATGCAAGGTTTGGGACCTTGAAACTTTGGTAGAAGAAGATGAGGAAGATGAACTTATAGCAAAAATAAACAAGCTTTTCCAAAGCAGAAGTCAGTCACAACTACTGATGAAGCACAGCTCGCTTCCCAGCGTGCAAAATGTCGATGAACTTGTCGCAGGTTTGACCGACATGTCTCTGACACCTCTCGAGAAGTAAGTGCCGATAGCCATTTTTAGCTGTTGCAACGTCTTCAAAAGTAGGCAAGACATTGGGGTTTAGTCCTAGTTATCCAAGCAACTCATCTATCTCTATGTTGATTGTTACCTTCGATCAAGTCAGTCATCTCTGTTGAGTTTGACTCAAAATAACTAACCATTTGTGTTGTCAAGCATTGAATACCCAACTGAATCGTCAATATCATAAAGAATAATAAATTGAACGTCCAAAAATTAAAATTTAGAAAGTGAATATTAAAAAAAATGCTGTAGTATATTGTTAGTATCAAATATATTTTTATTTTAGTATGGTTGTAGCAATTACTTAACTAGAATACAAGTAGAATAATTGAAATTGAGAAGAGTAGATAATTCTTTTTTTAAATGTCGATTAGTTCTGTTATGTTATATGGAGTTAAATATTGGATTATGATTTAAGTACATTGGTAGAAGATGGGAGTGATAAGGATGTTAAAATAGCTATGTAAATATTCAAGAATGAATAAGATAAAAAATAAAAATATTAGAATGAAAAATTAGAGTTGCATTTAGGAAAATTTTGAGAGACATGTGTATACGGACATGTATATAAATGATTGCATAGATGTTTCAATTAAGCGAAATAGTAAGAGAATAAAGTTTAATGACATAGAAATATTTGTCGATAAAATTATTATAGCAGTTAGTTGTTATAATTTGATAACTTTAATTAGTATTTTTTTTTTTTTTTGACTAATTTGGTGATATTTAAAAATTAAGGGTGTCTTTTGATTAGTTTTTTTCTCCCATTTTTGTCTTAATTAACGATTAATTTTATTTGGCAAAGTGAGCAACACTAAAAAAAAATATTAGCTACCGAATTACCTGTCGCTAAGTGAACATAACGATTGATTAGCGAATGATTATTGTTGTTGTAGTAAAATTAGTTGCTGATATTATTTAAAGACGGGATTAAATAATCTGTTGTTAACTAAAAATAATTTAAATTCTATCTCTATATTTAGCAACATGATTAAATAGATGTAAATAATCTATCGCTAAAATAGAGACGATATTAAATTCATTAGCGACATATATTAAATTTCGTCTTTAATTAAAGACTGTCAATATAATTCCGTTGCTAAATGTATTAATAGTGTCATTATAACATAGCCAATCTTAGTGATGGAATAATAAAATATCGTTGCTAATTAGAAATGAAGTAATTAAATACCTTCACTAATTAGAGATAGAATACAATTAGAGATGTATATACCTTCATTAATCAGAGATAGAATAATTAAATATTGTCGCTAATTATTGTAATATTTTTAAATTTTATATTAAAAATTGACGACTGACGGACATTTAAAATTTCATTTATAAATAGAGATAGAAATTTAAATTCCGTTGCGACCTAGAGCTAGTGTATATATATATCACAAATATAACATTTCACAAAATTAAAATTCAATAAAACGGTACATTTATAAAAACGGGAAGTATCAAACCTAATTTAAGCAAGTATCAAATTAATTCAATAAAAAAAATATATATATCCATATATCTCAAATAAAATATAATACATATGAATTTAATAATATGAAATATAACACCTAGCAAAGACAATTTACTTTAAAACTAGCTAAGTAATATTTAATTTTGTAGAAAGTATAATATGATAAATTATTAATAAAACAAGGAATAAATTAGACATACATAATTAGAATTATGACTAACATATTGAATTTAATAAAATATGAACGGTTTGAATAGAAAATTATTTTACACACCTAAATGTTAGTTTGAATATCTGCTGATGATGATGTGTAAAATAGATCTACAATGTTCTTGAAAAGATATAATACGTCCCCTTGGATGGGTCTAGTGGCTAGCGCATGAAGTATTGCCATAATGGCTCGTGATTTATCTCCTCCGTGTTGACCTTGGGACGAGTTGGCGGGGGCGCTGGGGGCGAGCGTATTCACCTTTTGCCATAATTGAAAAGATATAATACAATTAGAGATGCATAAAATTAATAGATATATTTTACATGTTTCATTAAGTGATAAACAAAAATAATAATAATAAGTCAACATACCTCTAGGAATCTATTGATCGGTATGGTCCTGAGGGTCCTGAGTCTCCTAAGAATTCATCCGAGCCATGAATTCTTGCATTCCTCATCCAATTTCCTTAAGATACATTCAAGATTGCCACTCCTTGTAAATCTCTCACCAGTGTTGAGGGTTGATTCTTTAAATCTTGATTTTCTTACTCTAAGGTGTCTACTCTAACAGATGATACAAATCTGCTAGATGATTCGCTGGGATGACTCCTGACCGTAGGAGTCATCATCCGATCATATACGACTCGTCTGGGACCCAAGACTGTTGAGGGCGGAGGTCGTTTTTTTTTACCGACAAAATCATAATAAATCTCATTTATTTGGTTGATGGATAGAGTCTATGTCTCACCTCCCTCTATATTAGACTGAGACACCATGCGATTCTAAGAATCATTGCTTCCTATTTATATTAAAAATATATATATTCTTATTAGATATTTATTTAAAAAGGTAATCATTGTTGATAGTTAAAGATATTTAAGTTTATATTCTTACGTCTATTGTCAACAATCAACGATCGATAAATGTGTCATCATTTGACTTATGCGTCTGGTCGTTGTAGATCATTTTTCTTGAATATTTAAGAATGCAATTCGATCAAAATATTAGAATTCATTGATAATCTAATAGTTCTTACATAAATTTATTAATTTAAACTCACCAAGTCTAAGACTTGCACGACAATTGATCAGGTTTGACCTCATCATAATTTAAAAGTATGTATATTTTTATAGCATAATATTCTTGTTGAGTTAATCCATTGTCTTATCAGGAAACTTGAAAATAGAAAACATCTCTAGGTCTATCAGCTCAGTATCATCAGAATTTTAAGGACAATTGCGATATCTAGTTTTCAAATTATTAGCAAAATAATATGAGCAGAAAGATGATATTTTCTCAACCAAATAGGCATTACATATTGACTCATTAACTCTTGCTTTATTACAAATATTATTCTTTAATTTCTTCAAAAATAATTCAAATGAATACCTCCATTTATACTTCGCAAAACTAGCTAGTTATTGTTGGGAACTTGACATCCGCTAGAGGGGGGGGGGGGGGGGGGAATACCGTCTCACCCAAATCGTCACTTCCTACACTTGTTAGTAAACAGCGGAAAATAAAATGCAAACTAACAAGAAGAAAACTAAACCTTATAAATAATAAGGAAAGATAATAAACCAAAAACAAACTGTAACACAAGACATTTATGTGGTTCGGAGATTAGGGCTCCTACTCCACGTCTATCCGTAATGTTAGAGCCCTAGAGCCAATCATTTGATGATTGTATTATGGACTTGTTGTATCATATTCTATATAAATAAAGACATTTGGCTTTTGATTATTATACTTACTTGTATTTGTGCCAAATAAACTAAGTATAATAACGTCCTTGAGTAGAAGGTTCTTACCTATATCAATCGATTGGTTGAATCGATAGTGAGATGATATAGGGAACACTACTCTTAATCATTCCTAGTCGAGTATCAACATTCAGGGACAATGTTAATGCAATAAGACTAGCATGTAGGTCAACTCGATGACTTGATCTCACAAGTCATGGATATAGAGATATCAAGTTGACACATGGGTATGCATTAGAGAATGTATACTGAATGACCCGTCATGAGAAAGTATCATGGATCGTTATATGAGTGTCATATACTTTCTCATGTGGCTATTAGTATGACTACTAGTCCTTAGACCTGAAGTCACCATGGTTCCCTACATAAGGAGTTATGTACTTTGGTTTCGTCAAACGTCACCCGTAACTGGGTGGACTATAAAAGCGATTACTGGGTATGTAACAAATTATGCGGAGGGATGTGAGTGATGTAGATGTGATCTATCCCTCCTATATGATAGGAGCGACATCGATATTCTTGATAGAGTGAGATCACGAAGTGCATTGCCATGCCCAAATGAGTCAATATGAGATATTGAGCTCATTTGATCGAGTGAGTCTACTTGGAGTTCAAGATTTAGATTGATTAGAGGATGACACGGTCTATGTCTCACATTGATCAATCTAGATGTCTAGGATAGAAGGACACTTGTCATATATTGTGAGGAGTCACAATTAGTAGTCACAAGGTGATGTTGGATCTCAACATTCTTGTAACTTGGGTAGCAATGATGTATTGCTAGATGCCGCTCATTGCTTATATTTCTAAAGAAGTTTAGAAACATTGCCAACGTTACAAGAACCTATTGGGTCACACACAAAGAACAAGTGGATGGAGATTAGGTTCATATGATGAACCAATTGGATTAGGTTCATATGATGTACCAAAGATTGGATTCGGATTAATTCAAATTAGACTTATTGAGTTAGACTCAATTAGATTCAATTGTTGAATGAGTCTAATTTAAATTTGATTCATTGAGTCAATTTATATTAATGAATTGAGATTCATTAGATTAAAATAGACTTGAACCTAAGGTTAGTTTTAACTCAACAAGGAAGAGAATTGGTCAATTTTGACTTGACCAAATGGAAGTTGAAACATCAAGTTTGACTTGATGTATTGCCACATCATGAAGGTTGACTCATCCTACATGGCATGACTAACCTTGCCACATCATCTCCACCTCATCATGGTGTGCCACCTCATGGAGGTTACACATCCTATTCCATTTAATGTGGCCGGCCACATTAAATGAGGGGAGTTACAAGATGTGGCCGGCCACACTAATGTGGGTGGAAGTTTTATTTTGTGGTATTGATGTGTGTTCATTGTGGTATCTTCTTCCTTGGGTTCTTCCTCCTCCTTTGCTACTGTTGCCATGGGTTTCAAGCAAGGAAGAAGAAAGGTGAGTGAATCTAATTCAAGAAGAAAGGTTAGTGAAAGTCACATAGAGTTTTTAGAGGAGTGTGTTCTCTTCTTTTCCTTTCTTCATCTTCCAATCCTATCCGAGAGCATCAAGAAGTGCTAGCACACTTGTGGTGTTCTCTTCTCCATCCTTGAGTGTTAGAGAACACTTCTTTTTCGTGTGGATACTACTAGAGGTATGTACGTTTGAACACACTCGAGATCTGGCGTACCTTGGACGAGTGGGATTCGCAAAAGGCACGCAACAAGGGTAACCTTCTAAACATGTAGATCTAAGTGTAGATCTAGTTAGTAAACTCGCACATGTAAAATTTTTGTTCTATACTCTTCGCACGGATCCGTTGGCTAGGGAGTTTCGGGGTTTCCGCGACGCGAAAAAGCGGTTTTCGCGGCCCGAAAAACCCAACACATAAGGTGGGCAATCCCAATCCGTCGGTGGATGACTCCCCGGAAACCTCCGGCTAGCTCAAACCTCATTCTCAGTGGAGAAACTTCACCACAACCTTGATCCAAACACTCTTAGATCACAAGAAGATCTTAGAGGCTTTAGAAGACTACTTATAGGGGTTAATCACCTCTATTTCATCAACCATACCAAAGCACCCCGAGCTAATAGAGCTCGAGAGGAAAACACTAAGCTGTTTTCCCGCTAGCAGTCGACTGGTGTATGCACCAGTCGACAGGTCCTTTAGTGTACCAGTCGACTGCTACAGTGTACAGTCAACTGCTACAGAAACCAGTCGACTGCTACAGTGTCGCACCAGTACGATTACAATGTCTCTACAGTACTGCTACAGTAAATACTGAACACATAGAATTTTGCGCTAAGTACAATCACTCAGTACTCTTCCTCTCCCGACCAACCTAGACCTAGCCTTCTAGCCTCCTCCATCAGCTTCACGTCCCTCGGATATCTCCCCATCCTTCACGTCTTGCCTTCTGGAGCTTCCTTCGTCCTTGTCCATATTGTCGGGGCTTCCTTTGCCAAGAGGCTCCTCACCTTCGGGACTTCATCCATTTCCAAGTCACACTTGGACTTACGTTGTCACGACTAAATGCTTGGACTTACACCGCCAAGACTCATCCTTGAACTTTCCTCCTTTGCCAAGATGACACTTGGACTTTCCTTGTTGTACCTGTGTCCTGCACACTTACAATGTATATCAAATACAACAATAAACTTAACTTAAACCTTTACCCAAACATCAAAACCTAGGGTAATCGGATTACTTCAACAGTTATGACTCGTAAGGTAGGCGAGTTGATAGATGTTCCATAGAATCAAAGAAATTGGATGAAAAAATGCACTAAAACTTATATAGTATGAGAGGAATGTTTGTTTCTAGCTGAAGCATATCAGCCATCATAATGCACTTTGCTCTCAAATCTATAAAAAATACTCAATTCTGTGAGTGCTTGCAAAATATTTTGAGGAGGTTATGAAAAACTATTGGAATAAGTCTTTGTATAATTATATGACAATGATGACTCTTCATTCCAAATATTTTTAATTTGTTCATATCCACGCATCGAGCCATATTCGAGGCATACTCATATGAGAATTTGATTTCTTTCAATAAACTACATAAAGTTTACTTACCATCTTTGTCCAATATATAACAAGTCTTTGGAAATTTATTGGTTGTTTTATTCTGATGCAACTTTAATCTGCTGACTAGTTCTTTTAATTCTTCACATAATTTTATAGTATCTTTAGTTCTTCTAGGCACATTCATCATAGTGTTGAAAATATTATCGAAGAAAATTTTCTAGACATGTATTACATCTAAATTATGATGAATGAGTAGATACTTTCAGTATGTTAGCTCCCAAAAAATACTTCTTTTCTTCTAACAATACTTGCACTGCCTAACAATGTATTTATTTATCTCATCAGAATTAGGACGAGATACTAGTGGGAATCCATAGTTGTCTATTTGATTAATAATTTTTCACCTGACTTAATTATTGACGAAAGTTTCTGACTACAACATTCTTAATAAAAAAATTTTATTTCGCCAGAAAAGGTGTTCAACTGGTAAAAATTTACGATAATTATTAAACCAAGATATCTTTCCAATATAAGGTAATAAAAATGCATCTGACTCTGTCATGTAATATGGGCATGCTAATTTACCAACTGTGTTTTATCTCGACAATATTGAATATGTTGAAAAATCACTGATCGTCCATAATAAGGTAACATGTAATGTAAAATTAGTTTTACTTGCAACATCATAAGTCTCCGAGTTTATATTTCATAATTAATTCAACTCGCCAATTAGAAGTTGCAAGAAAACATTTATATTTTTTTCTAGATTTGTTGGCCCTAGAATAAGTACAGTAAAGAATATGAATTCGTCTTTCATGTACATCCATGACAGTAAATTGTACGATGTTAATATAACTGGTCAAAATAAATATTGTTATCCCGATTGACCAAATGACTAAAATCTATCGGCAAAAAGTCTCAGTCTCACATTATGTGATTTCATTGCAAAGGAAGAAAATATTATATCAAGATGTTTCCATGCAAGGGAGTCACAAGAATAACACATTATACCCCTTCGTGCACGTGCTCATAATGTCACCTCATGTGGCTTGTGTTAGTTTTTGAGGGATGTCTTAAGGCAATTGCCTTAGGTAGTCATCTTATGATTTTTACTATTTATTTGATAAATATAGATTCACTATTTGGGTGCACATTCTCTATGTATATGATTGGATCTTAAACCCACGTACTAAATGTCCGCGATACGATTCATAGCATGAGAGAACTTGTGATTGAATCACGATTTGTGAGTATCTCTATATGTGCAATTATGAATGTATTAGAATATTCCTAGTCGATGAATTGATGAGTTCAGACATCATCGATTTTGATAGACTAGCACGGGTTATACTCCTTGATCTAACTAAGCAACTGTTTCTCACTACCTGGAGACATTGGGATGTCGAAAGTTAAACATGGATGTCGAGAGTTAAATGTGGATGAGTTCATATGGTTTTCTACATATATATAGATATGTCTATGAAGCTTACTGCAGCTCAAGTGCAAGTTTCCTTCGACTTGAGGTATTCAAATCACCTTGGTTATGGAGGCTTACACTTTGACATCTTAAGCAAGCATCTCCTTGAAGATGTGGACTCGGGATGATTGGGTATAAGTCGAAGTGTCCGAAGGTATTTGGATAGCACACAGAGGATTAACTGCTCCTTGTGAGGAGATGTATACCTATGGATACTCGTTAGGATTATTACTCAAAGTCTTTGGCTAAAGTATCACATGTTAAGAGTATAAGACTCTTATACACATGTCAGAGTAATTTGAATCCGCGGGATGAGGAAGTATTACTTAAGCTAGGTGTGACATAGTCAACCTAGTGGGGACTGCCACATAGGCCATGTTCTGAACCAAATGGGTATAGGACGAGTGAAAGGAATGAGACACGACTTACTAAAGCTACTGAAAGGTTTGGAAGTGGTTCTGAGATCAACCTATGATTTTCCAGTTAATTAGAAATCATAATGTACTATTAAGTGTCACTCATGATTGTTCCATAATTAATGATTAATTATAAACAACCAACATAACCGAGAACATATAAGATCACACATACTATGAGTTTATCTAAGAAACATAAAATGAGTTTGAGAATTGAATTCTCAGATCGAGAGAGATTGAGTCTGGTTAGATTAGAAAAAAGGTAAATATGGAATCAGAGTGATGCAACGGAAGTGTGGATGTGCCACGTCTATTAATGAACTAAATTGGTTTAGTTCTTTAATTAAAAGAGGCTTGGTTTTGAACCAAATATGATGTGGTCTTGAACTAAATTTAAGGCTATTGGTATGAATTATGGATTAGTGAAAATGGATTTGAATTAAATTAAAACCCAAAAAGAAAAAAGAAATATATATATATATATATATTTCTTTTTTCCCATATATGAAAAGAGGAATAATTAGCGTGTAGAGGTTTTTCAGAGAAACAGTTTCTCTCGCGCGTTTTTATCTCTCTCTCTCCTCTTCTTCATTTTCATGTCGGCGAAGGAAAGGCGGCTTCGTCCTTTTTGCTGTTGCCGCCTCCAGATCATGCCGACACCGCCTTCCAACATCGGACTTCCGGGCACAGCCGCCGGACTGCAAGCACAAAGGAGGATTGTCCTCCTTGCGCTACTGATATGGTCCAAGGCTATTCCCCTGTTCGCCATCACTGTTGTCCAGCCGTGCACCGGTGGTGCTATTGCCACCAGGGCCTCTTCGGACCTTTTGGCCACCCTCCGGCCGTCGAACAGCAGGTGGCATGTTGTGCCGCTGGAACAGCAACCGTAAAGGGTTGTTCTCTCTCCACGTCAGATTGCTTGCGTCGTCAGGCACAAAATTGGAGTGTGGAACCTCTCTCGGATCGAACTGCCTCCCACCTTTAGCTAGTATCGAAGCGGAGACACGACTTAAACTTATTGAAGTCGGATAGCTCGGCATGGATATAAGTAGAGGCGAGGCTCGTGTGTCGCTTGGTCAATCTCCTTCCCACTCTGGATTATCCGATGGAATCTTCTACACATTATCCGTCAGGTATACCTAGCGTAAATTTACTTTCCGTAAAAGTTTAATTATGCGATCATGTCTGGCATGCTGTATTCTTGTATGCATGTAGTGTGTGTGATGTAATAATTAGAAATTATTATTGTTTTTATTTTCCGCTGCGCATGTTTACGAAATGTGTTCTAGCACGCACCCGCGCCCACTACAAGAAAAAAGTTAAATGGACAACGCTTTTTATACGTTGTCTATAAAGTACTGTTGTTAAAAGTTCTCTGAAAGACAACGCTTAAAAAACGTTGTCATTTTTTGCAAAGACAATACTTTTGCAACATTTAAAAAATATTGTTGTTTTTTGTAAAGATAATGTTTTTGTAATGCTTAAAAATGTTGTCTTTTTTTTAGCAAACCAACTTTTTTTAATAGATAAAAAACGTTGTCTTTTTAAAATCCAACTTTTTAGCAAAATATAAATCTATTTACAAAATGGTTGTTTGTTATATTTACACAATGAATTACTTAATTAAACTATTATAAATAATATACCAATTAAAATACCATGAAACTACGAATGATCAATTTTCTTACTATTGAACAAGAAATGTGTCATACAATTCAAACAGAAAATATGTACGCATAATCCACAAACTTTGGATCCATGCTAAATTTATACAAAAGCGAAAACTCTTCTAATATTGCATCTTCTCGGAAAATATTACCCTTCTTGGCAAAAAAAATAATCTCTCTTTCTATTTCTTTCTGCATTCATCTGCAAGGAAGAAAATTATTATATTATAATTAAGATGAAACAACAACTCACATAATCAATACATTAATTTATTATATTATAATTAACATTAAACAACACACATAATCAATACATTATGTTGGACAAACAATATATTGTCGGAGATTTATGAGGGTTTAGTTGAATTTAAATAAACCAACTTAAATTTAACTTATCTGTTGAAATGTAACACCCATGGAGTACTTAGCAAGATTTTAGATATTTTTATCATGAATAAAAATAGGCCTTATGTGGAATTTACAAAAAAATAATAAAAAAAGAAATAGAACCAAAAAGAGAGATGACCAAGGCTTGAACCTTGGATCTTCTACTAGATATAGACATGTGTTAACCAATAGACCAAGAGAAATTATTGTTAAAGAAGGAAGTGACAATATAGTTAAGGGTAAGAAAAGAGATTTTTGTTTCATTGAGAAGGAGAAGTTAGAGTCGCCTCTCCCTCTCAAAAGAAAAGAGGATTTTTACTTCCTCTTTTCATTAAGGAGAAGTAAAAGAAAGGAGAAGGAAAAATATATTTTCCCTTCCTCCTCTCATGATGAATAAAAGGGGAAATTAAGAAGAAACTTCATTTTTTCTTCTCTTCCTCCTCCCTTCTCTTCCTCACCGTGACCAAGGAGCCTCCCCTACCTCTCCTTGCCGAAACCCAAAAACAAGGAAGACCCCTCTCTAGGAAGGCTCCACAAGCAAGATCCCTCTTTCCTTAAGCGAATAAGGATGTAAGTATTCCCTCACCTGTGGTACAAGTTGCTTACGGTTTTCTCGAAAGACTCGAACTCTTAGAATTTGAAATAAAAGAAGAGAAGAAACCATGCTTATGAACTTGATAGGTTATCATATGATTTTAGTTAGAAAGGAAATTATGTGTGTGATGTTAAGCTTAATCTTTTTATTGAGATGCTTATTAACTTTCTCTCCTTTTTATAAGTTTCGGCCATGATAAAAAATATAGGGTTCATGAGGCTTAAAACCTAATCTAACTTGCTCCTAGATTTATTTATGATGTACTAAGAAAGTTGCTAGAGATTCATGTTCATATGTTAACTAGAGATTTTATTCTTGCTTGAAGAAAGGTTCGGCCATGATAGAAATATAGGGTTCATGAGGCTTAAAACCTAATCTAACTTGCTCCTAGATTTATTTATGATGTACTAAGAAAGTTGCTAGAGATTCATGTTCATATGTTATCTAGAGATTTTATTCTTGCTTGAAGAAAGGTTCGGCCATGATAGAAATATAGGGTACATGAGGTTTAAAACCTAATCTAACTTGCTCCTAGATTTATTTATGATGTACTAAGAAAGTTGCTAGAGATTCATGTTCATATGTTAACTAGAGATTTTGTTCTTGCTTGAAGAAGGGTTCGGCCATAATAGAAATATAGGGTTCATGAGGCTTAAAACCTAATCTAACTTGCTCATAGATTTAGTTATGATATGTTATGAAATTTGTTAGAGATTCATGTTCATATGTTGTTTAGAAACTATGTTTTTGCTTGAGGAAGTTTCGGCCATGATGGAAACATTAGGGGTTATGAAACTCAAAACCTAATTTAGTATGATCATAGACCTCCATGTGATATATTATGAAATTAACTAAAAAGATTTATGTCTACATGTTGTTCATAAGTTTATTTCCTAGTTGTAAAGTTTCGGCCAAGATAGTGATTTAGGGTTTCATAAAGCTCTAAACCTAATTTAGCATATTTATAAGTTTCCTTGTGATATGTTATCAAATTGGCTAAGTATTCATGTTAAGAGATTTATTAGAAGTCCACTTCTTGTGCATGATGTTTTGGCTATGATAATTTTAGGGTTCATGAAGCCCAAAAACCTAAGTTAGTATGCTCATAGGTTTCTTGATGATATGTTATAAAATGGGATAGAAACTTGTACTTATATGTTGCTTAGGAGTTCATTTTCTACATGATGGAGTTTCGGCCATGATGAATCCTTAGGGTTCATGAAGCTCCAAAACCTAATTTAGTGTACTTATGGACTTCTTTATGATATATGATGGAATTAGCTAGGTGTTCATGCTACATGTGGTTTAGAAGTGTACATCCTTGGCTTATGAAGTTTCGGCCATGATAATAATTTAGGGTTTCACAAAGCTCAAAACCTAATCTAGCATGCTTATAGACTTCCTTATGATATGTTAACAATTTGGCTAAGTATTTATGTTCATGTGTTGCTTAGAAGTTTACTTCTTGTTATGATGTTTCGGCTATGATAAGATGTTAGGGTTCATGAAACTCAAAACCTAATTTAGTATGTTCATAGACTCCTTATGATATGTTATAAGATTTGCTAAGTATTCATGTTGTATGTGGCTTTGGAGTATTCTTTTGTTATGAACTTTCGGCCATGACTATAACTTAGAATTCAAGAAAGTTTTTAACTTAAACTTAGCAAGCCATGAATTTGTTTATGATATGTTTTATGTTAAGTGTGCATGCTTTATGATAAGATCAGTAACATGTTGATTATCTATGTTATGAATTATGCATGATATGATCCTTATGATGATTATGTACTTAAGCATGTATGATTTCAACATGTTGCATGCTCATATATGTAAGCTTATGAACCAAGCATGATAAGGGTTTTATATGATGGCCATGTGCCAAGAATGCATGCCTTATGATATGATAAGAAAATGACAAAGAGTTGCTTCCCTTAAGTTGGGATTAAGAGCACTCTTCATGTTAAGACAAGAGCATGACCTTATGATGATATGATATGGCAATTATGATGATATGATATGCATGACATGTACTTTACTTTGTATGGCTTGTACCAAGGGTGGGGTCCATAAGCGCCCCTAGACCGACGGACTATGAACGGGTCTAGTAAAAAGGGATGAGCTCCTTAGTACGCCCCTAGACCGACGGACTATGAACGAGTCTAGATCCCTAGTAGGTTCGGGGCTAGCTACCCTGTCCTAGGGATTGCACGCATTTATGTATGTATGTGGTACAAGCCGGGCCCTCATGATGATGATATTATGTTCAAGTATTAAAAGATATGTATAAAGACATTTTGCACTCAACATGGCATATGTTTTAGAAAGGCATTTTGCATAATGCACCCCTCCTTATATGATATGTTTCTTTCCATGTTCATGATATGTTATGCTTCTCATGGTTTACCTCATATGATTACTTTGTTTATGATATGTTAGAAACATGATTCATAATAATATGTTATGATGAGAAACCATGCTCACATAGTGATGATTATGTTATTTGTTCATTGATGATATGCTTGTATGATTATGCTTGAGATACGGATTTTTGTGAGTAGGAAAGAATCTTACTGAGCCCGTGTGCTCATAGCTTACTTCCTTGTACCATAGATAAAGGCAAGGGATGGATGACCTAGGGGAGCTGCAGGAGAGGCAAGGAGGTGTGTGTGGCAGTGGCTCGGCTGGGACGAATAAGACCTGCTATAATGCTTTGTTATGTTTGACATGAACCATTGTATTTATGTTACATTCCAGTATAACTCTATGACATTTCCGCTGCTTTAAGTTATAAGAAAGAATTTTTGAATATATATGTATCCTGGAATGGTTAAATAAGTAAGTAGCCCCGTCCCTTCGAGTAGCAGGGAGGGCGGGCGTTACATGAAACAACCTGAGCTGATAATCTTAGATTGTCAGTAGGAGTTGATGTCTGCCGAGTGCCGACTGCTGAGTGTCGACCGCCGAGTGCCAAGTGCCGAGTGTCGGCTGTCGAGTGTCGACTGCCGAGTGCCGACTGCCGACTGCTGAGTGCCGACTGCCGAGTGCCGATTGTCGACTATCGAGTGTCGACCGCCGAGTGTGACTGCCGAGTGCCAACTGCTGAGGCTTAAAGGCGACCGAGTGAGGAGGCCAACCGAGTAAAGAGTTCGACTGAGTGAAGCTTAAGGTCGGCTGAGTGAAGAGCCCGACCGAGCGAAGCGTAAGGCCGACCGAGTGAGGAGGCCGATTGAGTGAAGAGTTCGACCGAACGAAACTTAAGGTCGACCGAGTGAAGAGACCAACCGAGCTGAAGACTTATGTCGAGCAAGTTGCTGCCGACCGAGTTGCAGGGCTTCTGCCGAGCGAGTTGTTGCGGATCGAGTTGCAAGGCTTCTACCGAGCGAGTTGCTGCCGACTAAGTTGCAGGGCTTTTGCCGAGTGAGTTGTTGCCGACAGATTTGGACGAGCCGAGGCCTGCGATGAATGCAGTTTCCTTGAAACAGATTTGCCCCACCTCCGGCTGTGCTTTGAGGTTTTCTTAGGTCATCTGTTTCCCAGGATACAATGGGTAACCGTGATTCCCACCAAGTACTAGTGTAACCGTGATTCCCACCAAGTACTAGTGGTCACGACGAACTGAGAAGTACCCGATTGCTATTACGGGTACTCCACCAAGCAGGAGTTGCACGACAGAGTTGAAGGGGGAACGTAGGTGGAGAGCTTCAACTTTTCGCGTGTGTAACCCTTTTGCTTATAGTCGCAGCCTCCTTTTATAGAAGCTCAACATTACACACCGAGCTGTGAAACGCCAGTGTTTCTCTTTACCGTTTTGATTCTGTATTAATCTTCCTTTAATATATCCGTTACACAAGCAACAAAAAAATATATATGACAAAATGTTGATTGTTTCACTTTGACAAAATTTATTCCGATCGATCTCGCATTCGGCACACATAAGTCACGCTTGCACACGAGTCTACTGGTAGTGATATGATTATGCTAACACAGTAATCTAGTCTATAATTGCACCAATAAATGACGAGCATGCAATAAACGGTAATAAGAGTAAGGTTAAGAATTTGTGTATCTCCGGTTGAAGCGTCGGGCTTGCCGACTGTCTTTAGAGAATTTATTGTCATCCACTGTGTAGAGGCTCTCCGGCAAAATCCTCCCAAGATCCGACAACCGCTCGCGTCGTCCGTAGGTGCACTCCAAGGCGAACGCCGCACTCGGACTCAACCTCAGATCGCAGAAACCAAGCCTCAGAACTCGAACTCGGGAAGAAGAAAGGAGAAAGCAGAGGAATGCTTTGCTTTGGAGTGAGTTGAGAAGGAAGTGAGGCAGTGTATTTATACACTTGAAGCAGTGCGCAGGAACCAAAGTGTACGTCGGTTCGAAGAAGTGCGTTGCTTCTGCTTTCTCACGCGGAGACCAGCCAGGTGCGTCTCTTCGCTTTGCTTCCTCATATGCGAACCAAATCACGCGGACAGATACCATTAGGTGCGAACCAAACCGAACTCAGGTAGCCAAATCAGACTGGCAAAAACAAACCGGGCCGCCCGTAAGCGCGAGGCCCACGAGCTGGGGATTTGCACCCTGATGGGTTATCGGGCCGCGAAAACCGCATTTTCGCGTCGCGGAAACCCCGAATCACCCATGCCACTGGATCTCGTGCGAAGGATAGATTTCAATAATTTAAATACGAGTACAAGTTTACTAAAACTTAGATCTACTCCTAGATCTACATGGAAGAGATCTATACCTTCGATGCGTGCCCTTTTTCGTATCCCGCTCGTCCAAGATTCGTTGGATCTTGAAAGTATCAAGGATAGATACTTCTCTATACGTATCCACACGTACACACTAGGTGGAGATGACCAAAACAAGGTGTGCTAGCACCTTTGGATGGTTCGGCCAAGAGAGGAGAGGGAGAGCAAAATTGGAGCAAGGAAGAAGATGAAGGAATGAATGAAATTAGTTCACAAAATGAAAAACATATCACCCATTCATGTGGCCGGCCACATTAAGAGGATGAGTAACTCCCATGGAATGCCAAGAGTCACAACTCTTGGTAACTCCCATGAGGTGGCATCCCACTTAAGCAACCATGATGATGTGGAACATCATCATTGGCCCACTCAATGTCAACTCACCAATGAGGTGGCATAAAGTCAAGTCAAACTTGACTCTTCATCTTCCTCTCAAGTCAAGTCAAACTTGACTTAATCTCTCTCATGGTTGATCTAATCCAACCATTTAATTCAAGCCAATTTAATATAATGAATCTAATTCATTTAATTAAATTGATTTAATGAGTCATAATCCAAATTAGACTCATTAAATACATGAATCAACTTGAGTCTAACTCAATTAGCCCAATTAGGATTACTCTTAATCCAATTTGATTCATCAAATGAATCTAATCCTCTTGGTTCATCATATGAACCTAATCTCCATCTAATTGTCCTTAGTGTGTGACCCTATAGGTTCTTGTAACGTTGGCAATGCCCCTAAACCCATTTACGAGCATAAGTAATGAGCGGTATCTAGCAACACATCATTACTACCCAATGTTACAAGAATGTTGAGATCCAACATCACCTTTGTGACTACTAATTGTGACTCCTCACAAAAATATGACAAGTGTCCTTCTATCCTAGACATCTAGATTGATCAATGTGAGGCATAGACCGTGTCATCCTTTAATCAATCCAAATCTTGAACTCCAAGTAGACTCACTCAATCAAATGAGCTCAATATCCTATATTGACTCATTTGGGCATGGTCATGCACTTCGTGGTCTCACTCTATCAAGAATATCGATGTCGCTCCCGTTATATAGGAGGGATAGATTCCATCTACGTCACTCACATCCCTCTGCATAATTCGTTACATACCCAGCAATCGCCTTTATAGTCCATCCAGTTACAGGTGACGTTTGACGAAACCAAAGTACATAACTCCTTATGTAGGGAACCATGGTGACTTCAGGTCTAAGGAATAGTAGTCATACTAATAGCCACATGAGAAAGACACTCATATAACGATCCATGATACTTTCTCATGGCAGGTCATTCAGTATACATTCTCTAATGCATACCCATGTGTCAACTTGATATCTTTATATCCATGACTTGTGAGATCAAGTCATCGAGTTGACCTACATGCTAGTCTTATTGCATTAACATTGTCCCTGAATGTTAATACTCGACTAGGAATGATTAAGAGTAGTGTTCCCTATATCATCTCACTATCGATTCAACCAATCGATTGATATAGGTAAGAACCTTCTACTCAAGGACGTTATTATACTTAGTTTATTTGACACCAATACAAGTAAGTATAATAACCAAAACCAAATGCCTTTATTTATATATAGAATATGATACAATAAGTCCAAAATACAATCATCAAATGATTGACTCTAGGGCTCTAGCTAACAATCTCCCACTAGAACTAGTGCCCATCAGTGTAGGCTCTTAGCCCAAATGACCTAGTGTGACCATCATGCTTCCTCTGTGCCAAAGCCTTGGTCAAGGGATCTACGATGTTAGCCTCTGTAGGTACTCTGCAAATCTTCACATCTCCTCTCTCAATGATCTCTCGAATGAGATGGAAGCGCCGTAGAATGTGTTTGGCCCGCTGGTGTGAGCGAGGTTCCTTCGCCTGTGCTATAGCTCCATTGTTGTCACAATAGAGCTCAACAGGGTCAGCAATGCTAGGAACCACCCCAAGTTCAGTGATGAACTTTCGAATCCAAAGTGCCTCCTTTGCTGCCTCTGATGCAGCAATATACTTGGCCTCTGTCGTAGAATCAGCTACTGTGTCCTGCTTCGAACTCTTCCGGCTCACAGCACCACCATTAATGCAAAATACGAACCCCGACAGCGATCTATAGTCATCCTGATCGGTCTGGAAGCTAGCATCACTTTAACCCTTTACAGCTAGCTCATCATTGTCTCCATATATCAAGAAATATTCTTTAGTCCTTCTTAAGTACTTAAAAATATTCTTGACCGCTATCCAGTGACTTTCACCTGGATCTGACTGGTATCTGCTCGTCATGCTCAAAGCATACGAGACATCAGGTCGAGTACATAGCATGGCGTACATGATCGATCCTATGGCTGAGGCATAAGAGATCTGATCCATGCGGTCTCTCTCCTCTCTAGAAGAGGGACCTTGAGTCTTCGAAAGACTCACGCCATGTGACATCGGCAGAAATCCCTTCTTGGAGTTCTGCATGGCAAACCGAAGGAGTACCTTGTCAATATATGTACTCTGACTTAGGCCAAGCAATCTCTTAGATCTATCTCTATAGATCTGTATCCCTAGAATGCGAGATGCCTCACCTAAGTCCTTCATTGAGAAGCAACTCCCTAGTCAGGTCTTGACAGACTGAAGCATAGGGATGTCCTTCCCAATGAACAGTATGTCATCCACATACAATATGAGGAAGACAACTATGTCCCCTACAACCTTTTTGTAGACACAAGGTTCATCTTCGTTCTTGATGAAACCAAACTGTTTGATTGCATCATCGAATCGAAGATTCCAGCTCCGAGAAGCTTGCTTTAGTCCATAAATAGACCTATGCAGCTTGCATACTATGCTTTAGTCCAAACTATTTGATTGCATCATCGAATCGAAGATTCCAGCTTCGAGAAGCTTGCTTTAGTCCATAAATGGACCTATGCAGCTTGCATACTCTGCTAGTATGCTGTGGATCTACAAAACCCTCGAGTAGGTTTCCATTCGGAAACGCAGTTTTGACGTCCATCTGCCAGATCTCGTAATCGTGGTAAGCTGCAATAGCAAGCATGATCCGAATGGACTTAAACATCGCTACTGGAGAAAAGGTTTCATCATAGTTAATACCATGAATCTGCTTGAAACCTTTAGCTAGCAAGCGACCTTTATATATAAGTCCATCCATGTCAGTCTTTCTCTTAAAGACCCACTTACACCCTATGGGTTTTACCCCTTCAGGTGGATCAACCAAAGTCCATACTTGGTTGGTGTACATGGATTCCATTTCGGATCTCATGGCCTCTAACCATTTCTCAGAATCTGGTCTCATCACAGCTTCCTGATAGGTGGTAGGCTCATCCTCTATGAGCACAATGTCATCATGGTCAGACAAGAGAAATGAGTATCTCTCAGGCTGACGACGTACCCTATCAGACCTGCGAAGAGGTATGTCTACTTGAACTGGTTGTTGTTCCTCAACTCCTTGTGGAACAACATTATCCACAACACTTTGTGGTTCCAGTTCAATTTCCATCGAGGCATCAGTGCTATTGTTCGCATCTTGAACTTCTTCAAGATCGAACGCGCTCCCACTAGTCTTTTTAGAAACAAAGTCTCTTTTTAGAAAGACCTCAGTCTTTGCCACAACTACCTTGTGTTGACTGGGAATGTAGAAGTAATATCCCTTAGTTTCCTTGGGATATCCAATAAAATAGCACTTGTCGGATTTGGGTCCTAATTTGTCTGAGACTTGACGTCTAATGTAAGCCTCACAACCCCAAATCCTCATGAAAGACACCTGGGCATCTCTCCCAGTCCATATCCTATATCGTGTCTTTATCACGACCTTGGATGGAACTCGGTTGAGTATAAAAGCTGTCGTGTCTAGAGCATAGCCCCAAAGGTATGTCGGAAGATCTGTGTGACTCATCATCGATCGTACCATATCTAATAGGGTACGATTCCTCCTTTCGGATACACCATTCCACTGTGGTGTTCCAGGAGGAGTGAGTTGGGATAGAATCCCACACTCAGCTAGATAGTCACGAAACTCATGGCTAAGGTATTCTCCATTTCGATCAGATCGAAGTATCTTAATACTCTTGCCAAGCTGGTTCTGTACTTCATTCTTGAATTCTTTGAATTTTTCAAAGGATTCAGACTTATGTGTCATCAAGTACACATAGCCATATCTACTGAAGTCATCAGTAAATGTGATGAAGTATCTATAACCACCTCTAGCAGCAACATTGAAAGGGCCACATACATCACTATGTATGAGTCGTAACAAATCAGTTGCTCTCTCGCTGTGCCCACTAAAGGGAGTCTTGGTCATCTTGCCTCGTAGGCATGACTCGCATATCTCATATGATTCAAAATCAAATGAGTCCAACAAACCATCCTTATGGAGCTGGGATAAGCGCTTGTCATTTATATGACCTAAGCGATAGTGCCAGAGGTAGGTTTGGTTCATGTCATTTGACTTGAACCTCTTGGTATTTATGTTATAGACAGGGCTCTCAAGGTCTAGAATATAGAGTCTGTTTATCAGAGGTGCACTACAATAAAACATATCATTTAAATAGACGGAACAACATTTTTCCTTTATTATAAATGAGAAACCTTTCTTGCCAAACAAGTAACTGATATAATGTTCTTAGTTAATGCAGACACATAACAACAATCGACTAACTCTAGTACAAGCCCAGAGGGCAGAGATATAAAGTAAGTCCCTACAGCAACAGCAGCAACCCGTGCTCCATTGCCTACTCGTAGGTCCACCTCGCCCTTTGTCAATGCCTTGCTATTTCTTAGCGCCTGCACATCAGTACAAATGTGAGAAACACATCCAGTATCTAATACCCATGATGTAGAAATAGATAGATTGACTTCTATAACATATATACTTGAAGTGGAAGTCTCACTTCGCTTCTTCTTAAGATCCTCCAAGTATACCTTGCAGTTCCTCTTCCAGTGCCCGGTCTGACCGTAGTGGAAGCAGGTAGCATCCTTGGCGACCCCTCCTTTAGGCTTCAGTGCCTTGCCTTTGGGCTTGCCCTTGCCCTTATGTTTCTGAACCATCAGAACAGTGTTGGGCTTAGCCTTCTTAAGGTTCAGCTCAGCAGTTCTTAACATGCTAAGCAGCGCGAGCAGTAGCTTGTTAATCTCGTTCATATTGTAGTTTAGAATGAATTGACTATAGCTATCCGGCAAGGATTGCAAGATCAGGTCAGTGACCAGCTCTTGGCCAAGTGGGAACCCCAACCTTTGTAGGTTCTCTATGTACCCAATCATTTTGAGTACATATGGGCCTACATGATGTGAGCCAAGAAGAGACATTGAAGGGAATTGGGGGACCCATGACAAGGTCCAAGACTAAGAGAATGAAGCAAGCTTTGGAAGGCTTAATAATGAGGCTCAAGGAAAAGGAGGATCAATGCACAATGGAGGCAACAACTAAGTGGATCACATTCCTTCAATTTGAAAGTGAAATTGGACCAACATGAGGACCATTTTCGTGTGCATGCATGGGGGGTTTTTTCTAAAGTGACTTTTGATGTCATTTGTGTGTTTTTAATGCATTTTTGAGAGTTCCTAAGCTAGTATAACAAATACCATGCATGCATGATTGCATTAAGCTAGTATTAGGGATTAGTGGTTGCATTAGTGGATAATAAAACCCATGCATGCAAGCATGATATTTATTGCATAATTAGTGCATAGGGGATCTTAAGGGATGTTAAATAGGAGAACTCTTGTATGACAAATCATGTAAGTTTGAATGAAAATTTGAGTTCCTCTTTTGTGAGAGCTTCCTTCTTGTTCTTAGGCAAAGAACTAATTTCGATCTTATCAAGGCAACTTGTGGCGATCAAAACTCCATGACTTATCACTCACCTTCTCATCTTGCTTGAGTGTGGCGTCAATACCCTTCCCCAAGCTGAATTTCAAGGCGATTCAATTACAAGGTTTCCTTTATCACTACAGGAGCCCCGTCTGACATCTTGCACTGAAACAGTGCCCTTGAGACCTCAAATCTCTCATGCCTCGCTTGACCTTGATACAGTTGACGAAGATGTTCAACCATATCGTAAGCGCCCATTAACTCGTGTTGCTTCTGAAGCTCAGAGTTCATGGTCGCGAGCATTAGACAAGACACATCTAATGCGTCATCTTTGACTAACGATTACCAATTACATCTCTATGCAACTCTTGTTTATAGGATCAAGATCCGCATTTATATTAAAACTCGAGTTAGCTTTGACTAATACGCCCGAGAGTTAATATAAACATGATTTTGACCTATCTACCAACCATTGGATAATGCCTATAGTTTAAACTCGATCCAATTGAGTTAACTAGTTACTCAATCTAATTGAGTTGTACTCACTCATGCGTTGATAGGCGGGACCAAGATTGTCCCTCCGTACCCTACCAAGATAGTATGTGTTGCTCTGCTTTGGCAGATTCAACAACAACATGCGATCGAGGTAGTGGTAGGTATCACGGCATGGTAGGCATTACGAATTGACGTGATTTAGATCTAATCTAAATGATGATGCGTATCAAATACTTGATTTAGATCTAATCTAATCGTGGGGTGCATCATGTGCACGATTTAGATCTAATCTTAATCGTTAGGCACTAATTAACTACTTAATTAAACATGCATCACATACATATAAGCAATTAATTAAATTTTGTGATTATGTCATGGCCCTACTACGATCTTCTCAAGCCAATGAGAAGATCGGATGGTCAACCTAAGGTCAACAGCTTCTCAAGCTCCTTCCTTTGACCACCTCGTGTTGCTCGCGCCCTCCTCGTAACTCCGTCTCGAGTGGACCTTCCACCGCTTCAAAATTTACATTACAATTTTGAAACTCGAGTTACATTCGAGTCTAAATCTAATTTACAACCAGAATATAAGAGAAAGACATGACGCGCAGGTCGTGAAAATAAAATAAAATAAAATAAATACAGCACGCACATCACATAACGACACGCAGACCGTATTATGAATTACAACACAAATCCAATCACATTGGGTCTTTTGGGCCATGACTATCACAAAATTAATATATAATTCTAAATTATATATTTTTTTCATAATTTTCTGTAATTTTCATAATTTTTACAATTTTATGAGTAAATTTTTCCCGGCGGTCCCGTTTAGCGTTTTCGGGCGCAATCGCGGAACGAATCCCCTTGCGGCACCAGGGGCAGCGCCCCTACCCGCGATCTAACCATCACGAGGGTTCCTTTGTGATCTAACAGCACCTTAGCCCACTGTCCCAAAAAGATTTGGGGCGAAACCAAGCCGTTTTGGAAAAATCTTCTCGGTAGCGGAAACCTACAAGTGCCGAAACACTTGTGCTTCGCTTCTACGAGAAAAATACCCATTAAAACTATAAAAACATGAATTTACAGAAAGTTTACAGATCTATATTTTTCATAAAAATACGAATCTAAACTCGTACTCGCTTCGCACGTGGCTCTGATACCACTGTTGGGTTATCGGGCCGCGAAAACCGCGTTTTCGCGTCGCGGAAACCCCGAATCACCCATGCCACTGGATCTCATGCGAAGGATAGATTTCAATAATTTAAATATGAGTACGAGTTTACTAAAACTTAGATCTACTCCTAGATCTACATGGAAGAGATCTATACCTTCGATGCGTGCCCTTTTTCGTATCCCGCTCGTCCAAGATTCGTCGGATCTCGAAAGTATCAAGGATAGATACTTCTCTATACGTATCCACATGAACACACTAGGTGGAGATGACCAAAACAAGGTGTGCTAGCACCTTTGGATGGTTCGGCCAAGAGAGGAGAGGGAGAGCAAAATTGGAGCAAGGAAGAAGATGAAGGAATGAATGAGATTAATTCACAAAATGAAAAACATATCACCCATTCATGTGGCCGGCCACATTAAGAGGATGAGTAACTCCCATGGAATGCCAAGAGTCACAACTCTTGGTAACTCCCATGAGGTGGCATCCCACTTAAGCAACCATGATGATGTGGAACATCATCATTGGCCCACTCAATGTCAACTCACCAATGAGGTGGCATAAAGTCAAGTCAAACTTGACTCTTCATCTTCCTCTCAAGTCAAGTCAAACTTGACTTAATCTCTCTCATGGTTGATCTAATCCAACCATTTAATTCAAGCCAATTTAATATAATGAATCTAATTCATTTAATTAAATTGATTTAATGAGTCATAATCCAAATTAGACTCATTAAATACATGAATCAACTTGAGTCTAACTCAATTAGCCCAATTAGGATTACTCTTAATCCAATTTGATTCATCAAATGAATCTAATCCTCTTGGTTCATCATATGAACCTAATCTCCATCTAATTATCCTTAGTGTGTGACCCTATAGGTTCTTGTAACGTTGGCAATGCCCCTAAACCCATTTAGGAGCATAAGTAATGAGCGGTATCTAACAACACATCATTACTACCCAATGTTACAAGAATGTTGAGATCCAACATCACCTTTGTAACTATTAATTGTGACTCCTCACAAAAATATGACAAGTGTCCTTCTATACTAGACATCTAGATTGATCAATGTGAGGCATAGACTGTGTCATCCTCTAATCAATCCAAATCTTGAACTCCAAGTAGACTCACTCAATCAAATGAGCTCAATATCCTATATTGACTCATTTGGGCATGACCATGCACTTGGTGTTAGTTAGAGCCCTAGAGCCAATCATTTGATGATTGTATGGACTCATGTATATCATATTCTTGTATATTAATAAAGGCATTTGTTTGGTTATTATACTTATTAATATTAGTGCCAAATAGACTAAGTATAATAGCGTCCTTGAGTAGAAGGTTCATACCTATATCAATCGATTAGTTGAATCGATAGTGAGATGATATAGGGAACACTACTCTAAATCATTCCTAGTCGAGTATTAGCATTCAGGGACAATGTTAATACAATAAGACTAGCATGTAGGTCAGCTCGATGACTTGATCTCACAAGTCATGGATATAGAGATATCAAGCTGACACATGGGTATGCATTAGAGAATGTATACTGAATGACCCGCCATGAGAAAGTATCATGGATCGTTATATGAGTGTCATATACTTTCTCATGTGGCTATTAGTATGACTATTAGTCCTTAGACCTGAAGTCACCATGGATCCCTACATAAGGAGTTATGTACTTTAGTTTCGTCAAACGTCACCCGTAACTGGGTGGACTATAAAGGCGATTACTGGGTATGTAACGAATTATGCAGAGGGATGTGAGTGATGTAGATGGGATCTATCCCTCCCATATGACGGGAGCGACATCGCTATTCTTGATAGAGTGAGACCACTAAGCGCATGGTCATGCCCAAATGAGTCAACATTAGATGTTGAGCTCATTTGATCGAGTGAGTCTACTTGGAGTTCAAGATTTAGATTGATTAGAGGATGACACGGTCTATGCCTCATATTGATCAATCTAGATGTCTAGGATAGAAGGACACTTGTCATTATTTTGTGAGTAGTCACAAGGTGATGTCGGATCTCGACATTCTTGTAACTTGGGTAGTAATGATGTGTTGCTAGATACCGCTCATTACTTATGCTCCTAAATGGGTTTAGGGCATTGCCAACGTTACAAGAACCTATAGGGTCACACACTTAGGACAATTAGGTGGAGATTAGGTTCATATGATGAACCAAGAGGATTAGATTCATTTGATGAATCAAATTGGATTAAGAGTAATCCTAATTGGGCTAACTTGAGTTCGACTCAAGTTGATTCATCTGTTAAATGAGTCTAATTTAGATTTTGACTCATTGAATCAATTTAATTTAATGAATTAGATTCATTATATTAAGTTGGCTCGAATCAAATGGTTGGATTAGATCCACCATGGTAGAGATGGAGTCAAGTTTGACTTGACTTGAGAAGGAAGACCAAAGGTCAATTTTGACTTGACCTTTTTACCACCTCATTGGTGAGTTGGCATTAGGTGGACCAATAATGATGTTCCACATCATCATGGGTGCCACCTCATGGAAGTAACAAAGCCACTTTCTTAATGGTTTCATATTAATTGCAATTAATGCAATTAATGTGATTTTATGGTTTCATATTAATTGCAATTAATGCAATTAATGTGAATTTTGAAATGTGGTCGACCACTTGTTTTGTGTGTGAAAAATTGATTTTTCATTCACTTGTGTGCATCTTCCTCCTTCTCCTTCTCCCTCTCAAGCTCTCCCTCTCCCTCTCCTCCCTTGGCCGAACCACATAGGTGCTAGCACACCTTGGTTTTTGGTCATCTCCATCTAGTGTGTCCGTGTGGATACTTCTAGAGGACCGGCGCTTGACGGTCTTGAGATCCGGCATCATTTGGACGAGCGGGAACGCGAAGGGCATCGCATCAAGGGTAAACACTTTTTCCTCATAGATCTAAATAGTAGATCAGTTTTTGAACTCGTACAAGAAATAGTTTTTCGAATTTTTATACGAATCTTTGCACGGATCTACGGCTTTGGGTCCTTCGGGGTTTCCGCGACGCGAAAAAGCGGTTTTCACGGCTCGAAGAACCCAACACTTGGTGGTCTCACTCTATCAAGAATATCGATGTCGCTCCCATCATATAGGAGGGATAGATCCCATCTACATCACTCACATCTCTTTTCATAATTCGTTACATACCCAGCAATCGCTTTTATAGTCCACCTAGTTACGGGTGACATTTGACGAAACCAAAGTACATAACTCCTTATGTAGGGAACCATAGTGACTTCAGGTCTAAGGACTAGTAGTCATACTAATAGCCACATGAGAAAGTATGTGACACTCATATAACGATCCATGATACTTTCTCATGGTGGGTCATTCAGTATACATTCTCTAATGCATACCCATGTGTCAACTTGATATCTCTATATCCATGACTTGTGAGATCAAGTCATCGAGTTGACCTACATGCTAGTCTTATTGCATTAACATTGTCCCTGAATATTAATACTTGACTAGGAATGATTAAGAGTAGTGTTCCCTATATCATCTCACTATCGATTCAACCAATCGTGATATAGGTAAGAACCTTCTACTCAAGGGCATTATTATACTTAGTTTATTTGGCACCAATACAAGTATAATAATCAAAACCAAATGCCTTTATTTATATATAGAATATGATATAATAAGTCCAAAATACAATCATCAAATGATTGGCTCTAGGGCTCTAGCTAACACACACCCCCCCCTCCCGCGCGCGATGTTCGCGTGCGTCGCGCACGGTTTATGGATTTCCGGTTCGAGTCCCCCTGAAACCACCTGATTTGGGCTTGGCCCGTGCATGCGTGTAGGTCCCCTTAATTTTACTAAGCATGGATGGAAGAACTTCATATATAAAGCCTTCCAACCTTTCTTTTCTTAGCAATGTGGGACTAAAAGCTTACACTTATGCATTACCAAAAGCAAAGGGAATAATGTGAATTAAAACTCAACAATCCCCCATTAATTCAAATTATTTTAGTCGAAAACAAAGATATGTTCTGAGGCTTGGTTGTAATGAGCTTTCAGTGAAAATACCTTCCGGTTTGAATTTTCACCTAAGTACACCAATCTTATTCACATAGGTTTGAAGAGAACTGAGTCTTGATCTTAAACCTTTTATATGTTAAGATCAATTGGTAACAACTCATCACTGGCGACGGTTGAATCCTTCTGGGTTGGTGCATTACGGCCATACCACCGAATCTTGTTTCATAAGTGCTAAAGAGAGTTGCCTAGACCCCCCACATTGCGGCCCCACAGTTACACTTACATAGGTGAGTTCTCCAAGGATGTACTGCAAGCATCCTGTCATTAGGACCTTGAACTCATTAAGAGCTCCTAAGCTCATCCTTACTAGCAGTCAAGCATCTATCCAGGGAAGAGACTATGAGATTACATCTCAATCAATTTGATGCTTATGATTCATCCTTATAGCTTGTTTATACCACATTGAACTTACTTCTTGGGATCTCCAATCAGATAGGTTGAGTTGCTGCTATAGATGAATCCAGGATAGGCCTCAGTCCCATTCCCTTACTGGATCTCTTGATTTTCTCAGAATCAAGCCATTTAGTGAGTGAATCAGCAATATTGTCCTTTGAACTTACAAAGTCCAATGACACCACTCCAAGAGACACTAACTCACGAATAGACTTTAATTGTATTCGTACATGTCTCTTCTGTTTCTGGTTATACTTGGAGCTTCTAATCTGAGCTATTGTTGTTTGATTATCACAGTGTACTGAAATAGAAGGTATTGGCTTCATCATCAAGGGAATTTCAGAAAGAAGACCCTTCAGCCAATCAGCTTCAGTAACTGTGGTATCCAAAGCACACAATTCTACCTCAGATGTAGAACGGGTTATAATCGTCTGTTTAACAGACCTCCAAGCAACTGCACCACCTCCAAGTGTAAAGACATAACCAGTAACGCCTTTACACTCAGCAGTGTCCGCTATCCAACTAGCATCACTATATCCCTCCAGGACTGCAGGGAATCTCCCATACCACAAGCCCAAGGATATAGTACCTTTTAGGTATCTGAGTACTCTGTCTAATGCATCCCAATGCGTTATGTCAGGACAGCTGGTAAACCTGCTTAATTTCGATATAGCAAAAAAAAATCAGGTCTAGAACAATTTGCTAAATACATTAGGCTACCTATTATTTAACTAGCACCACTCTTATTCTTGTGGAGAGTTTTTGAAGGATCATACGGTGTGACTACATATTTAACTTGGCTATAGTCATATTTCTCTAATACTCTCTCAATATAGAGTGACTGAGAAATTGCTATTCCATCAATTGATCGAGTCAACTTTGTTAGCTAGAGCCCTAGAGCCAATCATTTGATGATTGTATTTTGGACTTATTGTATCATATTCTATATAAATAAATGCATTTGGATTTTGGTTATTATACTTACTTGTATTGGTGCCAAATAAACTAAGTATAATAATGTCCTTGAGTAGACGGTTCTCACCTATATCAATCGGTTAGTTGAACCGATAGTGAGATGATATAGGGAACACTATTCTTAATCATTCCTAGTCGAGTATTAACATTCAGGGACAATGTTAATGCAATAAGACTAGCATGTAGGTCAACTCGATGACTTGATCTCACAAGTCATGGATATAGAGATATCAAGTTGACACATGGGTATACATTAGAGAATGTATACTGAATGACCCGTCATGAGAAAGTATCATGGATCGTTATATGAGTGCAATATACTTTCTCATGTGGCTATTAGTATGACTACTAGTCCTTAGACCTGAAGTCACCATAGATCCCTACATAAGGAGTTATGTACTTTAGTTTCGTCAAACGTCACCCGTAACTGGGTGGACTATAAAGGAGATTACTGGGTATGTAACAAATTATGCGGAGGGATGTGAGTGATGTAGATGGGATCTATCCCTCCTATATGACGGGAGTGACATCGGTATTCTTGATAGAGTGAGACCACGAAGTGCATGACCATGCCCAAATGAGTTAATATAGGATATTGAGCTCATTTGATTTAGTGTGTCTACTTGGAGTTCAAGATTTAGATTGATTAGAGGATGACACGGTCTATGCCTCATATTGATCAATCTAGATGTCTAGGATAGAAGGACACTTGTCATATTTTGTGAGGAGTCACAATTAGTAGTCACAAGGTGATGTCGGATCTCGACATTCTTGTAACTTGGGTAGTAATGATGTGTTGCTAGATACTGCTCATTACTTATGCTCCTAAATGGGTTTAGGGCATTGCCAACGTTACAAGAACCTATAGGGTCACACACTTAGGACAATTAGATGGAGATTAGGTTCATATGATGAACCAAGAGGATTAGATTCATTTGATGAATCAAATTGGATTAAGAGTAATCTTAATTGGGCTAACTTGAGTTCGACTCAAGTTGATTCATGTGTTCAATGAGTCTAATTTAGATTTTGACTCATTGAATCAATTTAATTAAATGAATTAGATTCATTATATTAAGTTGGCTTGAATCAAATGGTTGGATTCGATCAACCATAGAAGAGATTTGGTCAAGTTTGACTTCACTTGAGAGGAAGATTAAAAGTCAAGTTTGACTTGACTTTATGCCACCTCATTGGTGAGTTGGCATTGATGTGGACTAATGATGTTACTCCACATCATCATTGGGTGCCACCTCATGGAAGTTATAAAGCCATTCTCTTTAATGACTTCACATTAATGACACTTAATGCATTAATGTGGAGAGTTACACACATGATGGTGGCCGGCCACTTGAATGAGAAGAATAACTTTCATTTTGAAAATTTATTCTCTCATTGATTCCTTCTTCTTCCTCTCAAGCTCTCCCTCTCCTCCTTCCTTGGCCGAACCACATAGGTGCTAGCACACCTTGATTTTTGGTTACCTCCACCTAGTGTGTTCATGTGGATACATGTAGAGAGTTGTCTACATTGACAACTTCGAGATCCGGCGTACCGAGGACGAGCGGGATACGCAAAAGGGCACGCAACAAGGGTAAAGATCTTCATCATGTAGATCTAGAAGTTTTGTAACTCGTACTACTCGTATGTTTTCGATTCTTTCTTCGCACGAGATCCGTTGGCTAGGGTGATTCGGGGTTTCCGCGACGCGAAAAAGCGATTTTCGCGGCCCGAAAACCCAACAAACTTCAACCCTAAAATCATGTCAGCACAACCCATATCCTTCATATCAAACTTACCACTTAAGAGGGCCTTAGTCTCATTAATAATAGAAAGGTTAGAACAAAAAAGTAGAATATCATCTACATATAAACATAAGATAATACAACTATCACCTTTCATTTTAGCATATACACATTTATCAGAGTCATTCATTTCAAAGCCAAACGATAGCATAGCACTATCAAATTTTTCGTGCCACTGCTTTGGGGCTTGCTTCAAACCATAAAGAGATTTAACTAACCTGCAGACTTTATTCTCATTTCCAGAAACTACATGTCCCTCAGGCTAATACATATATATCTCTTCTTCAAGATCTCCATTAAGGAATGCCGTTTTGACATCCATTTGATGGACCTCAAGATGATATACGGATGCCAATGCTATTAACACTCGGATTGTAGTAATTCTGGTAACAGGAGAATAAGTGTCAAAATAGTCAATCCCTTCTTTCTGTTTGAATCCCTTAGCAACTAGGCGGGCTTTGAATTTATCTATTGACCCATCAGGTTTTAGCTTTCTCTTAAACACCCATTTACATCCTATAGTGTTACACCCAGGAGGTAAATCTACCAATTCCCAAGTGACATTAGAGATAATAGAGTCCATTTCATTTTTAATGGTCTCTTTCCAGTGCTTAGCTTCAGGAGAAGCCATAGCATCTCTATATGTCACAAGGTCACCTTTTATATTATAGGTGATAAAGTCCTGGCCTAAATCCGTAGACACACGTTGCCTCTTGCTTCTCCTCAGTTTTGTACACTCACTAGATTCATCTAGTCTAGAGTGACTTGAGGAAGGTATACCTTCTACAGATAATGGGGCCTCTTCGGAAGCAGGCTTATCTCTAGTAGGAATACTAGATATAGACTGAGGTGTTCTTGTCTTCATAGGAAATATATGCTCAAAAAATGTAGCATCACGAAGTTCGACAATAGTATTTACATTTATTCCAGAAATTTCTGATTTAATAATTAGAAATCTATATGCAATACTATTTTGAGCATAACCCAAGAAGATACCATCTACGGTCTTTGGACCAAGTTTTTTTCCTTCTGTGTTCAGGTACTAGTACCTTTGCAAGGCACCCCCACACTTTAAGGTTTTTCAAACTTGTCCTCCGGCCTTTCCAAAGCTCATATGGGCTTTTATCCTTAGACCTCATGGGGATTCTATTTAACACATGGCATGCAGTGTATAGAGCTTCCCCCCACATGAAGTTGGGTAACCCAGAATTGCCTAACATGGAATTAATCATATCTTCAAGGGTTCAATTTTTTCGTTTTGCTATACCGTTGGATTGAGGACTATATGGAGCAGTTACCTCGTGAATTATACCTGTATCTTGACAAAAATTTTGAAACAGGTTCGAGGTAAACTCTCCACCCCTATCAGACCTTAACCTCTTAACAGATTTATTTGTTTGATTCTCAACTTAAGATTTAAAAATCATAAATTTATTTAAAGCTTCATCCTTAGTTTTCAGCAAATAAACATAATAATAACGAGAGTGATCATCAATGAAGGTGATGAAATACCTTTTATGATCTCTTATTATTACACCGTTAAACTCACAACAGTCAGTATGGATCAATTCTAAAATATCAGAATTTCTCTCAACTGATTTGAAGGGTTTTCGGGTTTGTTTATATTGCACACAAACTTCACATTTTTTCTTATCATTTATAGCATGCTTAGGAATCATGTCTAGGTTCATCATCCTTTTCACGGTATTAAAATTGACATGTCCTAATCTGTCATGCCATATATCATAAGACTCAATGTTATATGAACAACCAATATCAGTAGATTTATTTAAGGTAACATTTTCTACATTGAGTTTAAATAAACCTTCATTAAGGTAACCTTTTCCAATAAAGGTTCCTAAATGTAATATTACAACTTTATTATATTTAAAGTTCAACTCATAACCAGCACGGACTAACTTTGACCCGCTAATCAAATTCCGACGGACCGCTGGAACATGATGCACCTCATGCAGTGACAGGACTTTTCCAGAGATGAACCTCAGGTCAACTTGTCCTATCCCAAACACCCTGGCTGCAGAATGGTTCCCTATGGTGACGGAAGTGCCTTCAATTACCTGATAAGTAAGGAAGGCAGAGCGATCAGCACAACAGTGCACATTTACACCTGTATCAACTAACCATTCATTAGGTTGATAGATCAAGTTTAGTTCGGGTTTGAAGGTAACAAACCTATTGCTGGTGTCGTCACTAGCAGTCACGACATTTGCTTGTGCTTTGATGTTGGACGTATTGCTTTGGTTTTTCTCCTTGTCTTTTCGCTTAGGGCAGAATTTCGCATAATGTCCAATTTGTCTACATGCCCAGCACGGCTTGGTTACATTTTTCTTTTGAACCTTTGGTTTGGGTTTCATCTTGTTCTTCATTTTCTGATTTTTGAATTTCTTCTTGTCGGATGAGACTACTACATTTGCCTTTGGAATAAAATCCATAGGCATTCTTGTATCATCAATTTTATGTTGCTTCCTCTCCGATGTTTAAGAGTCATGCCAAAATCTTCCCAACTCGGAGGCAATTTTTCGATGATTGATAAGACCTGAAATTTTTCGAGTAATGGCATATCTCCTTCGACAAGACCATGAATTTGAACTTGGAATTCATGTGTCTGCTCAATTACAGATTTGCCTTCAACCATTTTGAAGTTTAGGAATTTTGCCACAGTGTACTTTTCTAAACCCGAATCTTCGGAGTTGTATTTTTTATCCAAAGATTTCCACAGCTCTTTAGCTGAAGAGGTTGAACAGTACACATCAAATAGTGTGTTTGAGAGGGCAGACAGGATCCTCCCATTGCAGAGATAATCCCTTTGCTTAAACCTCTGTAAGGCAGCACTATAGACAGGTTCCTCTTCATTAGGTGAAGGAGGATCTGTTTCTATAACGGAGAATAGCCCTAGCGTAGTAAGCCAAAATTTCATCCGTTGTTGCCAATGTCTGAAATTTTGCCCGAAAAATCTTTCGGGTCGGGCGCTAGTCTCATCAGACCCCGTTACCCTATCATTCATCATGTCTATTGATGCTACAATAAATTTTCTAAAATTGTAGTGATATGATTACGCTAACACAGTAATCTAATCTATAATTGCACCAATAAATGACGAGCATGCAATAAACGGTAATAAGAGTAAGGTTAAGAATTTGTGTATCTCTGGTTGAAGCGTCGGGCTTGCCGACTGTCTTTAGAGAATTTATTGTCGCCCACGGTGCAGAGGCTCTTCGGCAAAATCCTCCCAAGATCCGACAACCGCTCGCGCCGTCCGTAGGTGCACTCCAAGACGAACGCCGCACTCGGACTCAACCTCAGATCGCAGAAACCAAGCCTCAGAACTCGAACTCGGGAAGAAGAAAGGAGAAAGCAGAGGAATGCTTTGCTTTGGAGTGAGTTGAGATGGAAGTGAGGCAGTGTATTTAAACACTTGAAGCAGTGCACAGGAACCACCCCTGCGCATGATGTTTGCGTGTGTCGCGCTCGATTTATGGATTTCCGGTTCAAATCCCCCTGAAACCACCTGATTTGGGCTCAGCCCGCGTATGCGTATAGATCCCCTTAATTTTGCTAAGTATGGATGGAAGGACTCCATATATAAAGTCTTCCAACTTTTTTTTTTTTTTAGTAATGTGAGAGTAAAAGCTTACATTTATGTATTACTAAAAGCAAAAAAAAAAAATAATGTGAATTAAAACTCAACTTGGTAATGACAACCACCAAACATAACTAATATATACACGTACAATCAGGTCAAAGGTAACAGACAAGTTAAACAAAAAGACAAGAATTAATTGTGTTGATCTGACCCAATTCGCAAAAAAGTCACTGTCAATTAAAATTAATTTCGAAGACATGCTTGTCTTTGCACAGTTTGTAAGAGACTCTTTGCCAGGTTTTTCAACCTGAATGTGCACATGATATCCTTACTATGCGTAGAGGAAACTGAAAATTGTACTAGTACTTTGAAAAGTATACAATATTAACAAACTAATTAATAGGTTCATACCTTTACAGAAAGCTTTTCTTTAACCTATTTGCAAGCCTCTCTCATTGCAAGTTATCAAGAGATATTGAATCATTAATTGGCATATTTTATAAACCATATACTTTGATATATATAAAAATTGAAATGCTTACAGTAAATAATTCTACTATACATGGGCTACTACCGAAGAAAAAACACAAATATTTTAAAATGTTTAGTTTTTCACTACCCTGATGCCACTTATTATAGATGTTGGATAAATCCTATCTCTCACAAGATCATTTGCTCTCTGCAACAACGGCTAGCAACCCATCAACAATTCACATTATAATGTCAAGTGCAAAAAGAACTCAATAGGCACAATCTCTAAACCACCTTAAGTAACTCAGCAGCAAGGATAACCACTAATGTTGTTCCATCTCCAGCCTCTCAATCTTGAAGTTCAGCAAGTTCAACAAGTACCTCATCATTTCGGTGTTAAATGAAACTCTTCCTTAAGCATACCTCTTCATGATTCAAGTCAAAGCTCCCTTCAACTTCGATTTTTGAAATTGAAATTTAAGAAATCGGATATCCAGAAATCAGTTTTATTTCTGAAATTGACCTTTTGAATCTAGTTTCTGAAATGTGAAATGCAGAGATTAATTGCATCTTGGAGGCTTCTTAACTGAAGTTGGTAGCACTATTGTAATTCTGAAGAACCTAGAAGCTGCAGAGGAAAAGAATTTGACAAAGATATGCAGGGTTAGTGTGGAATCTACAAATTTCAAAAACTTTGAAATGATAACTGAATTTGGAGCATTAGCAAGACATGATTGACTTCCAAGATCTATTAAGTTTATACTGACATATCTTCTCAATAATTGATCAGATACAAGTATTGAGCTTGTATTGTTTGCTAGGCACATACATAATAATTTAACATTAAACAGGGCATTAAAGAACATTATGAGGCATCAATAAAACGGATTAGCTTCACAGTGTATAATTTCATAGTTCACTTATATTTGAATTTGTTCCTTGCATTTAATTTAGCCTAAATTTATAGGATTTACATTTACATAAAACAAATTTAGCCTAAACAATACATAACAGAGACACTAAAAAAGACGTTGTCGTAGGCTCTAAAAAAAGTTCACGATTACTACGCCAAGTAGCAAGAAAAGAGAAAGGAAAGGCCTACAACAAGCACACATACCGTGTATCCACATGTTGTGCGTCTACTCCCTTGCGTCTCAGTGACTCCAAGTAGAAAGTCAGGCTTCGATTGAAAGCAATGAGCACCAAGCCACTACCGTAAATAATCCATAAAATCAGTAACTGATGATTAAAAATCAAAAAAAAAAAAAAATCAAACTTTTTTCTTAAGAAGTAGCGCTAGTTGACCGTGCTTGATATTCTGACGACGATTTGGGAAGCAAGGTTGGCGAGGAAGTGATCAAGGACACCGGAATCGAGAGACGAAGCAGGGGAGTTCTCAATCGTTAGGATAGGGGAATGTTTGCCTTCCAAGAATCGTTAGGGCGGGGAAGTCGGAAGAGGCATGAAAGCTTCAATGGCTTTGAAGGGTTAGGGATTGGGTCATGAGTGACACGGAGGTGTGGAGAAATCTCACCACAACACTCACAAACACTTGAGAATAAGTAGACTACTAATTAAGGTTTACCATCACTAATTTCGTCAACTCTAACCAAGCTCCTAAACTTTGGTTATATAGCCCGCGGGTTGAAAACTCCGCCTACCAGTCGACTGCCCTATGTGGAAATTCAACCGTTATATCCCAACGGCTCGATACCAGTCGATTGCTAAAACTAGCAGTCGACTGCTCCACACTGACCGAACGAACAGAAACATTCTGTTCGCTCTCAGTCGACTGCACTAGTCGACTGCTAAAACATGCAATCGACTGCTATAGTAACGCTAAAGTACAGCTACAGTACCGCTACAATAAAACCCTAAAACTAGAATTTTACTCCGAATACAATCTCTCATACACTCATACCCTCACTCTTATGACTCACTTGACGCTTCTTTGCAGCCTTGACCTCTTGTCTTCAAGCCTACTTCCTTTGGCTCTCGTCCCTCGGATGCATTCAAGCCCGCGGCTCGTCCCCAATGTCATCCTTCGCGTATGTCTCGAAGTCGCTTCCTTCGGCCCTTGTCCTCGCTGCCTTGTCCACGGTCCCTCGGATGCTCCATCCTTCACCGGACCCGAAGCCATCAACCCGAGTCACATGTGTATCCTGCATACCTGCACACTCATATACACATATCAAATAACAAGGGTGAACCTAACTTAAAACCTTTGCCCAAACACCAAAACACATGGTCCCACGGACCATTGGGATTGCTCCAACAATCTCCCCCTTTTTGATGTTTGACAATATGTTTAAGTTAGGGAAAACATAATAGCAAATAAACATACTAAAACAAATAGACTTACGTTACCAAGGCTACACACTTGAACTTACACCGCCAAATGGACTTACGTTGTCAAGGCTACACACTTGGACTTACACTGCCGAATGGACTTACGTTGCCAAGACTACACACTTGGACTTACACTGCCAAAATAAAAATGCAAACATGCATTAGAACTTATCCCAAGGCTCCCCCTACACCTATGCTCCCCATTGAGCTAGGAATTTTTCATATAAGGTTTTTTAAGAACATATCACAAGGCTCCCCCTATACCTATGCTCCCCAATGAGCTAGGATTTAAGAATCTATCACAAGGCTCCCCTACGCAAAGGCATTAAGGTTTTCCCAACTAAACCTTACTTCTCTCCCTTTGTCTAACATCCAAAAACCTTTCAACAATATCCCAATTGTCGAAAACTTATCATCAAATTGACCCTAAACTCGTGTATTTATTCCCCATGGATCTCATACACATATACGAGCTGACCCGATCAAAATCCAGTACTGAAAATACTTTCAAACTGGTATCAGTCGACTGCTCTTATCGAAATGAGCTTACAAAAACATTCTGTGCTCAAAAATACTATTACCAGTCGACTGCTAACTGTAGCAGTCGACTGATACGCTATTTCTGAAAAAATCAACATTTTCTGACCAACTTCAAAAATGCACCAGAAATTCCACAAACCACCAAAAATTCTCAAATTTGGTGAAGAGGTCTATTTATCGATGTCTACTTGGGAAAAAAATATATATAAATATATTTATCATAAATCCCAAGATTGACACAAAATACAAAACTAGCTAAAAAGTTCAATTGAACCTTGACCTAAAGTCCTAGTTTTGGCTTCCTCTTGATGTATTTGCCCATACTAACCCATAATGCATCCCTAACATTGGTTTATATGACATCTATACATCCAAAATCAATTATCATGCTATATGACTCCAATGTCATATTTCTAAGCATGAAACATAAACCAATTGTGTCAAATCCCTAGGTTTGAGACTCAAGTCCATCTCCAAACCACTTGGCATATTCCATGGCTTGTCTAGACTCTCAAGTAAAACTCACATGAGATCCATTGGCCATGGGCCTCAATTTGACTCTTAGAGCTCCCCCTAGAGCTCTTAACCTTAGTCACCTCCCTAGGTGACTCATCTACAATAGCTAGGCCACATCGGTGCACCTTCAGTGACACTTGGCCTATAAACCTAACCTTCTTAATCTTGGACACATTGTCTTTGGTTAATTTATCCTTACTTTTAAATGGCTTTCCCTTACAATTTCTTGATGTCTCCTTACTATAGTCATATGCAATCCTAGCATACGACTTTCCCTTAGTATTGGAGCCACTAGATCGGTATCCCAAACTCGATCTATCATTGTTGGGTCTTTGGTTACCCAACACCATACATAAATCCTTAGATCCAACATTGAATCTTTCTAGTGTTTTCTCCAATTTATCAAGTTTTGCCTTCAAAGCTTGATTTTCCCTTTCTAGGTTCCTAACCCTAGAATTAACTTGTCCACATTGGACATTCCTAGACCTACCCATTTTTCTAGGCATATGTCTCCCTTTCTTGGGATTAATACCTTGGGTCTCCTTAGGTCTACCATTTCTAGATTTATCATGTATTGATTTCCTAGGGTTTTGATCCACATTTACCCTACTTCTATCAATATATCTAAATCCGAAATTTTTCATTGCTACATAATGATAATCATTAATTTTTCCTAGCATGCATGGGAGTATAAGAATTTGAATTACGATTCAAGTTAGGGTATACCTCCCTTACCTTTAAAGCTCCCCCTTGATTTGAGCTCCTCTTCTTCTTCTCTCGTTTCTTCAAATACGCTAGCTTCTTGATTTCCCCCTTCTTGGGGCATTTGGTGTGGTAGTGACCCTTTCTCTCCATACGTGAAACATATGATGCGCAACCTTTTTCCTTTGGTTTCTTCATTCCTACAACCCTTGTTAGATCCTAAAGAAATTGAATTGAGTTTAGGAGATACCTCTTTCTTACTCAATGGACATCTACTCTTCTAGTGTCCCTTTTCATTGCACCCGAAGCATACAATGTGGTCCTTTGACTTTACTTCGGTGGAGGTACTTGCTAGGTTGACCACTTCCAAGACCTCTTCTTCATCCTCTTCACTTGTCTTGGATTCTTCAACCATTGAGGATGTAGATGCTACCTCGTCTTCCTTTTCCTCATCGGATGTTGAGCGTGACAACTTCCGTTTGCTCCTCCTCAACTTGAGCAATTAAACTCATCTCCTTAGGTTCTTCTTCTTCTTGTGTAGGTTTAGATTCTTCCCATAGAACCATCTTCACTTTGCTCCACAAATTGTGGTCATTCTCGTATTTACCTACACGGCTCATCACGTCATTAGGCAAAATATCAATTAATATAGATATTACCTTGTCGTTTTCCTTTGACCGTGAGGTTTACTCCTCCGTCCAATGTCGTGGTTGGAGCTTCTTCCCTTTCTTGTCCTTCGGGACTTCGAACGGGTCCTTAATCACCATCATGGTGTCCCAATCTGTGTCGAAGAAGACTTCCATCTTCATCATCCAAAATGTGATGTCCCCAAGGCTTCCTCCTTCAAACTTTGGAGGTTCAATCAAGCTGGTCATCTTCTTGTAGTTGCTCTTCTTGGTGGTTAGTCCGGTGAAGTACGAACCTCGCTCTGATACCATTTGTAGGGGATCGGTGGTCGGCTTGAAGGAGAGTTGATTAAACGACACCCCCAAATCGATTGCTTCCTACAATACATACATCCACAAGAATACATTAGCCCACATGGTTGGAATATACACAACGACGTAGTTATATACTCAGCCTACTCGGCTGGAACAAAATATAACAACCACGCAATTATATATATTAAACAGCACACTCGACCGTACTAAAAACAAACAGTGAAAAAACAAAACGAAAGAAAGCTCATACAAACCAAAACAACAAAGACTGCTAGCCGGCTAGACTTACACAACACAATAAAATAATACCCGATACCACGTAGCAATACTCCAGAACTAAAACCGGAATATACAATACTAAATCCACCAAATGCATAAACCAGATAAAACATAAATGAAATTGGAAACATCCTTCGGATGTGACGTAGGACTGGTAGACAAGATACTCCAAGTGACTTCAATCTGAAATAAGAATAAATCAATCGAGTGAGTTCAAGAACTCAATGGGTATCGATTAGACATGCATAGTAAGATATAACTATCAGTAATAATCATGTAGTATAGTCTCCTAAACAATAACAGATAATGCAAAATTGAACAACAGAAAAAACTGTATTCACCAGGACCTCCTATACGAACATAAGGATATGGACCATGCCAACAGGTATAGGGTCGTCAAACCAAATACATCATGTCTCCTGTATGCATGTAAATCATATGCAACCATCAAAATGTAGCATACAAAAATATAGTAATCACAAGCAATAAATGCAATCCATGCATATGATGCAAATGACATGATCACCCCTGACGCCAGCCAGCCATCTCACATGCGATGGTGAGACTAAGTGGGTAGGGCTATGACAACTGTACACTCTGCCATCACTACTCCTAAGCGACCGAGTGGATAGGATGCTGTCGAAGTACACCTATCCTCCTACCCCAAACATAGTGGGGGAGCCTAAGCTCTCATCTCCTTGTGTCATAGTCAAGAGGAGGGGTCTCTGCCCGCTACCACGCTGCAGTCACACTACCCATGAGCGGACTAGTGGAGCCCTGACAGAGCAAAACTACACACACCCTGCCTGATATACTACTGACCCATGAGTTGTTGTGTGTGCAGATCATATAACCGACGATGTGTTCAATAACAATGGAGTCGACAATCGCTTAACATGCAATCATGCAAAATGGTGCATGACACTAGAGCATGTAACTCCTGAAAATACCAGCCTCCTCATAATGTGTACCAAAAGGAAAACCGAGTCCATAACAATAATCTAGGTACACATCTAGATAATAAACCTAGGTACACATGCAAAGTAATAAACCTAGGTACACATGTCAGGTAATAAATTTAGGTACACATGCCAAGTATATCTAGTAGCTAGACATGTATTCGGTAATGCATTGTATGCCACTATATAAGTACACATGACAAGAATCAAGAGGACATAAGCATAAATACATAACAGATATCAATATGGACATACTATGGGTATCAAGTAGTGACATACCAAACAGATATAAACATAACTATTACTACTAGCTATACCTAGCTATGCATATCAAAATGACAATATCAAAAGAGTTAAGTCAAGGTACCGCCTCAAAACGAAGATCGTATCATATAGATCTCACGTCGTGATGTCGTCTCAACAAAGTCCTACACCAACATATGTACAGTTTCAGCTAATTCAAAGTACACCAATTAGCTAAATCCAAAATCCAATCCTAATTTAATTAGGTAACTATATTCAAATCCACCTAACGATCCAAATCTAATTAGATGATAAGTTCATCTTTAATCCACTAACCAATTCCTTAATTTTTACCAATCAATCACTAATCAAATCTTATCATAAATCCTTTTAAATCCACTAATCAATAATTAAATCCATAATCAAACACAATATCCCTAACCATTCCATACTTGATTCAGATTAAGCTAAAAATGAATCAATTCAACAACTCACTAATTCCAGTGTGCTTTATTATTGACTTGTGATTGGAACAATCACTACTGGAAACTGGCCATAGCTCAATGAAACCATTGCCCCTTCAAATTAAGCACCACAATCTACAATCAATACATCAACAACTGAGAATTAAACCCAAATCTTAATTCACAACCTTTAAACTTACCCTTAATGGATCCTTAATTTCTGGCTGGATCAATCATAGTTGCACTCTGCTAGCCAGAACATTGCTATTTGGAGGATTCTGCCTAATAACCAATTCATTACAACTCAATCAAATGATCTTGTGAACGAACATGAAATTATCTAAATCAACCAAATCCTGCTAATCTGAAACCAAACACGTCTTACCCGAATTCCAACTCGTAGCTTCCTCTTTGGCGAATTCTAATTGCTGCTATGGTGATGAACTAGGGCAGAGGAGAATGGCAACGACATTAGGGCATGGCTCAATGGTAATCGGAGAAGAAGGATGGAGACTCGAAGGATCGGCAGCAGATCCACGCCGACAAGGAAAGGAAACATGAATCCAGTGGAGAGGGGAAATTGATGTACCTCCCTGATGGCAACCACCTCTACCCTCTTCAAATCCGTGAGTGAGAGGGAGAGTTTGCCCTAATTCCGTCCAGCGACTCCTCCCTACCAGCGATGACAACACCCAACAGCAGTTGCTTTCGCAACAATCGAGTGGAGGAAGGAGTGGTGGCTCACTCGCTAGCCGGCATTGTCAGCGAGAGGAAGAAAAGCTTGCTACTGGCTGGCTTCCGTGATGTGCTCCGATCATCGGTGTTGGAGAGGCTAGTGTTGCCAATCAGGTGGTGGCGATGAGGGATGGGGAGAAGAGGAGAAGCGTCGGCCCGATGAAGAATCGGGAGGTCAGCGGATGAGAGGAAGTTAGGGCATGGGCGGCGGTGAGGAGAAGATCGGGAGAGGCGGAGGTGGAAGGGATTCGACTAAGGCAGAAATCAGGGAGAAGAAGTTGTTAGCTAGAGCCCTAGAGCCAATCATTTGATGATTGTATTTTGGACTTGTTGTATCATATTCTATATAAATAAAGACATTTGGTTTTTGGTATTATACTTACTTGTATTGGTGCCAATAAACTAAGTATAATAACGTCCTTGAGTAGACGGTTCTCACCTATATCAATCGGTTAGTTGAACCGATAGTGAGATGATATAGGGAACACTACTCTTAATCATTCCTAGTCGAGTATTAACATTCAGGGACAATGTTAATGCAATAAGACTAGTATGTAGGTCAACTCGATGACTTGATCTCACAAGTTATGGATATAGAGATATCAAGTTGACATATGGGTATGCATTGGAGAATGTATACTGAATGACCCGCCATGAGAAAGTATCATGGATCGTTATATGAGTGTCATATACTTTCTCATGTGGCTATTAGTATGACTACTAGTTCTTAGACCTGAAGTCACCATGGTTCCCTACATAAGGAGTTATGTACTTTGGTTTCGTCAAACGTCACCCGTAACTGGGTGGACTATAATGGCGATTATTGCGTATATAACGAATTATGCAGAGGGATGTGAGTGATGTAGATGGGATCTATCCCTCCCATATGACGGGAGCGACATCGGTATTCTTGATAGAGTTAGACCACGAAGTGCATGGCCATGCCCAAATGAGTCAACATGAGATGTTGAGCTCATTTGATCGAGTGAGTCTACTTGGAGTTCAAGATTTAGATTGATTAGAGGATGACACGGTCTATGCCTCACATTGATCAATCTAGATGTCTAGGATAGAAGGACACTTGTCATATATTGTGAGGAGTCACAATTAATAGTCACAAGGTGATGTTGGATCTCAACATTCTTGTAACTTGGGTAGTAATGATGTATTGCTAGATACCGCTCATTACTTATGGTCCTAAATGGGTTTAGGGGCATTGCCAACGTTACAAGAACCTATTGGGTCACACACAAAGAACAAGTGGATGGAGATTAGGTTCATAGGATGAACCAATTGGATTAGGTTCATATGATGCACCAAAGATTGGATTCGGATTAATTCAAATTAGACTTATTGAGTTAGACTCAATTAGATTCAATTGTTGAATGAGTCTAATTTAAATTTGATTCATTGAGTCAATTTATATTAATGAATTGAGATTCATTAAATTAAAATTGACTTGAATCAAAGGTTGGATTTAACTCAACAAGGAAGATAATTGGTCAATTTGACTTGACTAAATGGAAGTTGAAACATCAAGTTTGACTTGATGTATTGCCACATCATGAAGGTTGACTCATCCTACATGGCATGACTAACCTTGCCACATCATTTCCACCTCATAATGGTGTGCCACCTCATGGAGGTTACACATCTTATACCACTTAATGTGGCCGGCCACATTAAATGAGGAGGTTACATTGTGTGGCCGGCCACACTAATGTGAGGAGGGGTTTTTCATTTGGTGGCATTCATGTGTGGTAATTGCTTCTTCCTCCTCTTGCTTGCTGTTGCCGTGGGTTTCAAAGGAGGAGAAGGTGGTTGAGTGAATTCTAAGAGCATAAGGAAGAATGAAGGTCACAAAGGAGGATACTACTTCTTGAGTGTATGAGATTCTTTTTGCATTCTCTCTTTTTCTTCCTTTCAAATCCTACCCGAGAGCCCTAGAAAGTGCTAGCACACTTGGGGTGCTCTCTTCTCCATCTTTGAGTGTTAGAGAACACTTCTTGTTCATGTGGATATCACTAGAGAGTTGTCTACGTTGACAACTTCGAGATCCGGCACCGTTTGGACGAGCGGGAACGCGAAGGGCTTCGCTTCAAAGGTATAACTCGTTTCATGTAGATCTAGGAGTAGATCTAAGTAGGAACTCGTACTCATAATTTTGTTTTGAAATCTTTTCTTCGCACGAGATCCGTTGGCTAGGGTGATTCGGGGTTTCCGCGACGCGAAAAAGCGGTTTTCGCGGCCCGAAAAACCCAACAGAAGTGAATCGACAAAATAAGAAAGGAAAGAAATGAAACCTAGGTTTAATAATTTAAATCAACTCCCACTTAATTGGGTATTCCAAACAGACTTTTCCCAAGCCTATAAATTCATCATCTCAAAATACGTCATACGAGCTCCGAAAAATTCCTAAAAAATTCTAAAAATTTCATTAAGGTTGTTACTGTATTTTACATAACAACTAACTAATTGGTCGTGGCCTCGTGGCCATGGTTGATGTCACTACCAAGGCAGATCTGGCCGGCCAAGCTAGCAACACTGTAAGTTCCCAGCCACGAGCTTAGGGTTAGCCAAGCTCACTATTGCGAGCTCAAGGTCTATCCAAGCTCACAGCCGCGAGCTCAGGCCCAACCAAGCTTGCGGCTACGAGCTCAAGGTCGACCAAACTCATGGTCGCGAGGTCGCAGTCGGCCAAACTTGCGGCCGCGAGGTCGCGACTGACCAAGATCGTCGTTGTTAGGGTTAAAAACGAGAGGAGAGGGGAGGGGGAAGATTATATCTACACGATCGTCAGAGGAGAGGACGTCGGAGATTGGAGGACATAGTTGTCGGAGAGATCGAGAATCGCTGAAGCCGGAGAGATGAGAATGCGAGGACTTTGGGAGATCGTGGTCGAGCCCTAATTTCGATCTTAATATTAGCGATGAAAATTTATTTCATCGCTATTTTAGAAATGGAATTTAATTCCGCCTCTAAATAACGATAGGCGATATATTTCATCGCAACTAATTTAAACTTCGTCTCTATTTAGCCATTAATTATATTATCCGTTAGTAATATTTAAATGCAGTGCTAATAATTAGTTATGGAATAAATTATGTCGTCGCTATATAGAGACGAAATTTAAACTCCGTCTCTAAACTAGCGATGAATAATATATTCTATTATTAAGTTAGATATAAAATGATATTTAGCGACAAAATATATATCCATCATTATTTAAGGACGAAATTTAAATTTCATTATTATCATTATTTAAGGACGAAATTTAAATTTCATCTCTAATTAGAGATGGATAATATGTTTTTATCGTTATTAATTCTAGATTAACTATATTTTTTTTATTATTAACGATGGATGTAATGATGTAAGTATAATTTCATCTTTATTTGAAGACGGAATGTTAATTCCGTCACTAAAGAATGTTTTTTTAGTGAAATAATGGGTAAGTGATGAGTCCGCTCCTTGATAATAATCAAATTATGATCATGCCCTTGGTAATTAACTATGCTCTTCTACTAGTAATAAACTTTTGTAAATTAATATAAAAAAATCTTTTAAATTAATTCATTAAAGATATAGATTATTTTTTTTAGAGCATCCACGAGCTCCCACTATAACGTGGGAGCTCTAAAGGAGTTATGGGAGGGAGTTCTTTCATTGATTTCATGAAAGCGGCTCCCAAAATTGGGAGTCGTTTTTTCGTTTTTTTTATTAAATATTTTTTTTTATTTTTGTTTAAACAAATTATAATATTAAAGTATTAAAAAATACTTCGGTAACATTATTTCAATTCGTTGTGAATTTGTGAATTTAAATTTTATAAAAATTTAATTATATATAATTTAAAATATAAAATAGATGAAAATATATATAATGAAAAGTGTGGAGAGAAATTGTTGAGAGGTTTTTTTTTATAGTGAAGAGATGTATAAGATTTTTTTATTTTTTATGTAACTTAGATATAATAACAAAAGAGTTCATAACATTATTTTCGTTGTGAATTTGTGGATTTGAATTTTATAAAAATTTAATTATATATAATTTAAAATATAAAATAGATGAAAATATATATAATGTAAAGTGTGGAGAGAAATTATTGAGTGGTTTTTTTTTATAGTGAAGAGATGTATAAGATTTTTTATTTTTTATGTAACTTAGATATAATAACAAAAGAGTTCATAACATTATTTTGTTGTGAATTTGTGAATTTAAATTTTATAAAAATTCAATTATATATAATTTAAAATATAAAATAGATGAAAATATATATAATGAAAAGTGTGGGAAAGAATTGTTGAGAGAATTTTTTTATAGTGAAAAAATATACGAAACTTTTTATTTTTTGATGTGACGTTGATGTCATGACGAGTTCATAAAGAGATTTCATTATTATCAATAGCTAATTAAACTAGTGTTTTCAACCAAGTGAAAAATTAATTATAAGAGAGAGAAAGAAAAAAAATTAATTGCTAATAGCTTGATTTCATGCCCCCCACAAAGTATTTTAAATGAGAAAATAATCCTCTCATGCCTTTCCTTTCCCAATAGAGAGATTATAAATTGGGACATTGTCATTGTTATCTTTATTTATTGCTCCATGTGTTAGCAATTGAGTGCCATGATGATTTATAGGAATTTGATTTTTTTTTTATAATAGGTAGATGATTTTTTTTCTTATTTCATCTTGGATAAATTCGAAGTAAAGATTAAACAAATTTAATAGGATAAGAATGAACTATAATTTTAGAAAAAAAAACATAAGGTAAAATAACCCAACCAAAAGAGTTCTTCGATAGCAATTTTAGATTTAAAATTACTTAAAAAATTTAAATTAAAGTGTTTTATTTAATCAATATTAAAATATTTTTAAATAAAATTATTGAAAATAATTATACCATAGTAATGTTAAACTAATGGTATTTTATGGCTGAAAAATAAGATAAGGAACAGCGTATCGCTCATAATGAAAATATGGAGCTTTTTTTTTTTTTTTGCTAAATAATTATACCATTGGTTTATTGTAGGGCTGAAGGAACAATGATCCTCTTGTCCATTTTTTTTAGATTAGGGAATGATTGATAATGTAATTGTGGTTGGATCATGATCGTGAATTAATTGTAATTGGTTGTGATTCTTCTCTAGATTTATCTTCTCATCCAAATTATAATTTGGGTTAAGATGGACGGTCAGAGGTCGTCCGAAGGCCACAGAAAGTGGGTGAGTGCCAGGCCTATCGAGCGTTGAGCGGGAGTGGCTTCCGGATGACCTTCAATAATCTACTTCGATTCAAACTATAACCTAAGTGGAAAGATAAATTTAAGGATGGATCACAATCAATTATGATTAAATCATGATCACGATCTGACCATAATTGTATTATAAATTATCCTTTAATTTATAAAAAATGGACTAGATGATCTAATCTCGAGCTGAAGTGCTTTGTTAACATTAGATCCAAACTATAAAAGCTAAAACAGCCCTTTCTTAAAACATAGATGGCATTTTTTTAATTTATTCGATTCTATCTTAATTATAAAATTTAGAATTCAATTAAATTGAATATAATAATCAATTATAATAATTAAAAAAATAAATCGACCTTTCTATGATCTTATAAGAGGATCTTTATATGGATAATATGCATTCCGAATCAAAGTCTAATTGTTTTAATCTAAAGCAAAGATATTCATAGGTCCTATTCAAATATTCATGACCAAAGGATCTTGAATTCTCTTTCGGATAGATCCTGAAGAAGAATTAATATTGGATGTGAACGGTCGTCTGTCTATGCTCTGATCCATGAGTTCTAATTCGTTGTAAGAACATTCGATGTTTTGGATAATGTAATGCCTGCTAGTTCATAGTATATTCAAAAATAAAAAATCGGCTAGTGCAATATACGTATAACAATTGACTCAGATCAATTGTAAAAGGATGAATGGTCTAATATCACGTGTAATTTAAATTACGTACTTGTGTTCCAGCTAGATCTAATCATGATTTGAAATTGATGATTTGATAGTTTGGAATCGCTAGTTCGACCCTTAATCTTAACTGTTTAAGATGATTACAGTTTATAGTTCGGTTCACAGTTCACTACTATTCGTCACGGTTCAAGATTATTATATTAAAAAATTTAAATTTATTTTTAAAAGTACTTATACTTATTTAAGTTGTCTATATATCTCCTTAGGGTATAGGAGAATCAAAGCTCATGTAGTTCTTTTACGTTTTTACATTAGAAGTGATGTTATTACTCACTTCCATATGTCATTCCCGTTATATTCGTTCTTTCGGTATTAATCGACTTCATCATTTAAAAGTTGCATTTCTTGGGATTCTTTTCTCGGTTTATGGTCCAAACTTCAAGTAATGCTTGGGCGTCCACTGAGTTAGGTGACAAAGTTGATTGTCGTTTATCTAATATATTGCTGTCGACACTGAACATTTGCTCCACAGTAATAGTTGACACTAGTGTTAGGACACTCCGGGAGCTGGGGGGAGGGTGATTAACTTCAATTGTTTTGTCTTGTTTATTTGTTGCAGCGGAAAAATTTGAAGTAATGCTAACACCCGGATCTACTTGGTAATCCATTTCTTTGAGGTACTAATCCAACGATTCACATAATGCACACGTTTCACTATGAAAATCACTCCTCATAAACAATCCGGAGGTGGAGAAATCTCGTACAAGCTCACAGCAAGAAAGAAATACAACAATAATAAGGAAATGAATACACAAATACAATGAAAACCTTGCTTGCTTTTCTTCTTGCTTGGAAACACCTCTTGCATATTCGAAAGTGCAGCAACACTTCTCTCTGAATCGTCTAAGAACCGGCGATGGAGAGTGGAGAAGAAGAGTTGTTGATTTTGAATCCTCCGAATGCCTTATATCGCGTGGATTATCCCAATCGATTAGTTTTACCCACAATCGATTGCCACATTAGATCATAGCACATCCAGCCATTCAAACCTCGCAACGACTCTTTTTTGCTTCCCCAATCAATTACCTAATCGATTAAATAGCTTTAATTGATCACCTGATCGATTAAGAGTCGTGGGTTGTGAGAGAGGAGAAGGCTGAATCGATTAGTCAATCTATTAAGCCTTCACCAATTGATTGGCTAATCGATTGGGGGCCAGTTTGACTCCTGTGTTGGGAGATTGTTGGTACAATCATCCTTAGGTCAAGGTTGATCAGTTTGACTAAGCTCGTGTGAATTCGAGCTTGAGTTTCAATGTTTGGACAATATGTGGGACAATATGTGAGAAGAGGTCAAGTAGGTCAAGGGTAACTGGATATTTGACTGCATGTGTGAAAGAAGTCAAGTAGGTTTGGGAGGACCGGATGCTTGATGGGTAAAGTCGTAACTGGAGGTTATGCAAGGTAAAGTTCTAATTGGAAATTAGGCAAGACAAAGTCCTAACTGGAAGTTAGGTAAAGTAAAGTCCTAACTGCGTTTAGGCAAAGAAAAGTCTTGTAAGTACCTCGTAGTAGTTTTGATGTGGTAAACTGAGTTAAGTTAGATCCTATTTGTGTTTGATGCCTTGTGTCTAAGTGTGTAGGAACTTATGAGTACAAGAAGTCGAGCGAAAGACATGGCAGATGAGAAGGTGTAGGCGCAGGTAGATTGGTAAGAGAGAGGGGGGTGAATTGCCTGTCAAATAAAAATAACCTTTCTCGATCTTTTAACTCAAATTAGTATCATAATTAAATTAAAGCAATTGAACAACTAATAAAATATAAGAGATAGAAAATTACTTGGTTACAATCTACGTAATTGTTAATCTAAGGCAAATGAAAAGGACTAGAAACTCTCTTTCGTCGAAGGCGGAGAAGCCTTTTACACTTGTTAGACGCTTAGAAATAAACTAGAAAATCAATACAGGAGTTGTTGAAGATTTCCTAGGACTAGGAATCTTTTTATAGTCCTTGGAAAATTTTATCCGTAACTTGAAGGCACCTTCAAAGTGGTCCGAGGTGTCTTCCATCGGATAAATTTTATCTCCCGAGGATAAAACTTTATCCTCAGGTAATGACTAGGGAAGGCACCTTCAAAGACTAGAAGGCGCCTTCCATGAAGCATTGAAGGAGCTTTCCACAAGGCAAAATCAGTTCAATAGCTAATCTCTTTGCATTGGTGATTCTTTGGCTAATAGGAGTTAAGCTCACTCGAACCCAACTCTGACCTTCTCTTCGATCAGGCTTCCTCCCCGGCTTCTCATCCATCGAACATTGTGCATGTCCTTCTTGTTCACCGCTGTACTCTTCTGCAGCATCTCGTCCTTTGGATGCACTGAGCCCGTCACCATCATCTCCTTTTTTTGTGCTATTCTTCTCACTAGCTATGTCTTCCACTAAACTTCTTGTATTTCTAATCTCTTGCACACTTAGACACAAGGATCAAATACACAGGACCTAACTTAACTTGGTTGACCACATCAAAACTATCATGGGTACTATTTATAGAAGGATGGCACAACAATCGAGTCGACGAGCCAGTGCATCCGAGAGATGAGAAGCTACGGAAGAGTACATCGATGGACGAGAAAGACACGCGCGACGTATCCGAGTGATGAGAAGCCGGGGGAGGAAGCCTACTCCAGGAGAAGGTATGAGTTGGGTTTGGGTGAACTCAACTCTGGATAACTGGAGCATCACCCACGCGAAGAAGACTAGCTGGAGGCTGATCTGCCTTGTGGAAGGTGCCTCCAAACCTATGCAAGGCGCTCTCAAAGTCTCATGGAAGGCGCCTTCAATACCCGTTAGCCGAAGATAAAATTTTATCTTCGGTGGATAAAACTTAATCTATTGAAAGCTCCTTAGACCTACTTGAAGGCGCCTCCGAGCGATGGATAGGTTTTTCCATAGGCTATAAAAAGACCCTTGGAGGTAGGAAATTAACAACAACTTAACTGTAATTTTTGTAATAACTTCCTAGTCTTTTTCTAAGCTGTCAACATCTATAAGAGTCTACTCTACTTTCAACAAAGGAGATTTTTAGTGGAGCTTTTTCAACACCTTGCATTAACAATCATCTAGGTTGTAACCAAGTAAATCTAGCCTTCTTACTATTCTTTTAGAAGTTGTTAATTTTATGCATTCTTATTTTGTTCAATTAATTGTGCATATCTAATCAATAGAGTGGTCAAAGGACTGGTTTAATTTTTATCGGCAATTCACTTTGTTGACCGCACTTTGGCAAAGGGAAGTCCTAATTACGGTTAGGCGAAGGAAAGTCCAAATGGGTCAAAGAGGATCACATGTTGGCAAGATGAAAGTCCTAATTATGGTTAGGTAAGAGGGAAATCTAAGTGGATCAAGGAGGACCACATTTGGTGATCGAAAATCCAATGGGGAGTTGGAACAAGAGAAAGTCCAAGTGGGTCAAAAGGTTGACCGGACACTTGATGAAGAAGTCCTAATAGGTCACGGTTGGCTAGGGGCAAGAAAACCCTAGACTCAGGTTAAGTGAGTTAGGGTTGGGTAATTGATTGGGTCAAAGCCAATCGATCAACTGATCAATTGAGAGTCATGGGTCATGAGAGAGGAGAAGGTTGAATCGATTAGACAATTGATTAAGCCTTCATCAATCGATTGACTAATCGATTGGGGGCCTAAATCATAAGCACAGAGAGGTGTTGAATCAATTGGTTAATCGATTCAACCCTCCAATTGATTAGATAATCAATTGGGAAGTTGATTTTATCGTGAGGAGTTTAATCGATTAAGCAATCGATTGAAGGGGTTTCCTCACGACAAACAGTGAATTGTGTAATCGATCAGGTGATCGATTAAAGCCTGTGAATTGATTAGGTAATTGATTGGAAGGAATTCGCGAATGCACAGTGGGCTTTGTAATCAATTAGGTGATCGATTAAAGCTAGTTAATTGATTATGTAATCGATTGGGAGAAGCAGAAAAGATTTGTTGCGAGGTTTGAACAACTGGATGTGCTCGAATCTAACGCAGTAATCAATTAGGGGCAAGGTTAATCAATTAGGAACCCTAATCCGTGGGATATAAAGCGTTCGAAGGATTCAAATCAACAATTCTTCTTCTCCACTCTTCACCGCTAGTTCTTGGACGATTCTAGGTGAAGTGCTGCTATACTTCCGAGTCTACAAGAGGTGTTCCAAGCAAGAAGAAAGAAAGCAAGGTTCTCATTGTATTTGTGTATTCATTTTCTTATTCTTGTCGTGAGCTTGTACAGGTTTCTCTGTCACGCCCCGGAGGAGTCCCTGTCCGAGAAAATTTCGAAAGCATCTCCCCTGTACGGCGGACAATCTGAAACTTTTCTACATCCTCATATACCTCAGCCACAGGCGGCTGGAATAATAAAAATAATAAAATATAACACACAGACATTCCATACAGTATAATAAGCAATAAATAAAATAGTAATACCAAGACTCGAAAATAACCCTACTCCACTACACCCATAAAGCTCAAATTCGACAAACTCATCTTTTCTGTCGTCCAGGCAGGTATGTAGCAAGACACATCCAAAAACTATAACCATCGACACAAAAATCCATACAATATCCAAATCCTCAAACAGAATAAGTCTAACATAGTCTAAATAAGAAATAAAAAAAAAAAATAAATACAGCTTGTGGTCTGCAGGGGACTAACGACTGGAACTCTTTCCTGACAGCATCAACCTAAAAAATAACAACGGAGGAGGGTGTGAGTCCAACACTCAGCAGGTACAACTGATATACATAGTAAGGAAATAACATCTAACACTAATCATGCGTACAGTCTCCTGATATAAGAAAGATAAAATGCAACTGAAGTAAACAAGAGAGAAACTGCACTAACCAGGACCTAGGTATAAGGACAAATAGTCCGAGAGGTATAGAAATCCTGTATGCATGTCAAACATAGGCATCCAAACAATATGCAGCAAATAAATGCAGCAAACACAAACACAAGCAATAAATGCATCATGCATATGATGCCAATGATGCGTCTTGGTCACCCCTGACACCAGTCAACCATCTCACACACACAATAGTGAGGTCGAGTGGGTAGAGTTATGACAACCGTGCACTCTGTCGTCACTGCTCCTGATGAGTGACAAGTGGACGGGATGCTGTCGGAGTACACCTATCCTCCTACCCCAAATCATAAATGGGGGAGCGCAATGCTCTCAACTCCCGGTACACGATGACGGGGAGGAATCCCTACCGGCTACCACGTTGTGTCACACTACCCATGAGCGGACCAACGGAGCCAAACAAAGTCCCTGCTGCAACACACTCTGCCTGAATCGACCACTAACCCATGAGTGGTGGTGTGTGCAGATCCATGTAATTGGCGATGTGCTCAACAATAATGGAGTGGACTATCGCACAACATGCAATCATGCAAATGGTGCATGTCAACAACCACAAATTATCCTGAACTAATCCATATACATACATAAGGTGTACCATAAGTCAATGAATCAAACAACGGTACACAGATCAGATAAGGTATACAACCTAGGTCTTGAACATGGTGAAGCATGGTATGTCACTACCCCCTATAAGCATGTATAAGCAGGTAAGGAATACATGAGATGCAAAACAAGCAATTAACCAAGCATGTAATAAGTATTGGGTAGTGACTAACCGAAACAAATGAGAAACATAATTATTGTAATTTGTTAAAATCACTACTATGCATATCAAAGACATAAAGTCAAAAGTACCTGCCTTTAACTATAGTCTGTGCTAAACAAATCCTCACATCAGAACAATCATCTCGTAATCAGGGTCCCAATAGTGAGTATCCTTTTATCACCTCGCATACAGAGAAGTGGTTGTCAGAAAATTCTAGTCGGAGTAACCATAAAGCTACTGCCCTCAATGTAAATCATCCACAATCCGCACCTCAATCACATCTGAAATTCCAACCTAAGATAACTATTTACTCATTAGTCATGTTATCACAGATTAACATCTCAAATAGAATATGTTATCAATCCATATCAACCTAACACTAACAAGAGATCAACCAAAACACTATACATAGCTTACCTTGAATCAAAGTCTCCAATTCAAATCTAAAACCTTCACATTTCTCCTGCCAGTGAATTTTCAATCCAAGCACCCTTAAACAAAACAATCCAACATGAGACTAAAGAGGATAATCTAGAAAGGACAACTAAACCAACAAAAGAGTAATAATCGTATGCTTATACCTCCTCAATGACCTGATGGAGCTATTTCATGACAACCAGAGAACCAAATCGAGGCAGGAAATGGGGTCAAGCTCACTGCCGATACAAAGGTAAGTGGCACGGGTCTGTTGGAGAACAGCGAGGAAGAGAAATCCAAAATCCAGTGAAGAGTAGAAGATAGTATACCTCCCTGGTCCAAGATCCGGCGAAGAGGAGGTGCTGGACCCCTTAATACAAGGTTCGGTGATGAGGAGCGAAAGATATGAGGCAAACAGCTATGGTCGGCGCTAGGGCACAGTGCTAGAGCTCGACGATGGCCGGAACGGAAGAATGGTGGCGCGATGGTGGCACTGGGTACAACCACCCGCTCCTGGCCGCTGTGACTTGACGGCGTGCTCGGGTGGCTAGCTCTGAGATCGGCGCGGCGGAGAGTGAATGGAGGAAGGCAGCGGCGCGATAGGGAAGAGGAAGAGTCGATGCTGCTCGGCCGAAAAAGGGAAAGAGATGGGGAAACTGAAACTTGGCCGGCGTCGATCGGAGAGGAAGGGGAAGGAAGGACCGTCTGTGTCGCATGGGTTAGGGCAAGGCATCGGGTTCGGCAGGGGAGAAAGAAACGGCGAGGAAGAGAGAAAATAAAGAAAATAAAAGAAAAGTAAAAAGGAAAAGTAAAAAGGAAATAAAACTTTTCCTTATTAAAACATGGTAGCCTAAACAGGCTTTTCCGGGCCCCGTTTTCATCCCCGTTAATTCTTCCATACGAGCTCCGAAAAATCCCGAAAAATTTTCAAAAATTTCGAAAAATTCCCTTATTCATATTCTCCTATTTTCGATATTTTACATTCTCCCCCACTAATAAAAATTTGATCCCCAAATTTCATTCTCTACCATCAGCAAATACTAACAACAGGTAAAGAGTACAAAATGATGAACGGTAAATTAAATCACACACCTCAAGTAAAAAGATGGGGTATCGAGCTCGGATAGTATCCTCGAGCTCTCAAGTAGCCTCCTCGTCCGTATGATGCTGCCTTCCGACTTTAACCAGCCGGATTGTCTTGTTCCATAACTGACGCTCTTTCTGGTCCAAAATCCGTACCAGAATCTCCTCATAAGTGACGTCAGGCTGAACTGGAACTGAGATATCTGTCAATACATGCGTCGGGTCGGGTACATATTTTCTCAGCATAGATACATGGAATACATAGTACACGCCTACCAAGGACGGTGGTAGTGCTAGCCAGTAAGTTACCGCTCCAATCTTCTCCAAGATCTGGAAAGGTCCAATGTATCGCGGAGCTGGCTTACCTCTAAGGCCAATCTCTTCACCCCTTTCGTGGGTGAAACTCGCAGAAATACATGGTCGCAAATGGAGAACTCTAAGAGTCTCTGACTCCGGTCAACATAACTCTTCTGGCAGTCCTGTGCCTCTAACACTCTCCGTCTAATAGTATGGACCAACTCTGCCTCATGCTGAGCTCTGTGAGGTCCCAACAACTGGGCCTCCCCAACCTCATCCAAAGGGTGGGTGTCCGACAAGGCCTACCATACAATGCTTCAACGGTGGCATTTGGATAGCCGAATGCAAACCGTTGTTGTAGACGAACTCTCCAATGGCAAATGGTCCTCCCAACTGCCCCTAAAATCCAATACACAAGACCTCAACAAGTCCTCTAGAGTCTAAATGGTCCGCTCTACTGTCCATCTGTCTGCGGATGGAAAGTTGTACTGAAACAGAGCTGTGTACCCAAGGCCTGCTGCAGACTCTGTCAAAAATGAGACGTAAACCGTGGATCTCTATCCGAAATGATACTCAACGGAACGCCATGTAGTCTGATGATCTCTCGGCAATACAGATCTGCCAATTGATCCAGGGAATCAGTCCTCCGGATCGCTAAGAAGTGCACGGATTTGGTTAATCGATCAACGATTACCCAAATCGCGTCATGCCCTCGTCGTGTCCTCGGCAACCCTACCACAAAGTCCATGGTAATGTGATCCCACTTCCACTTAGGAATAGGAATCCGCTGAAGTAATCCTGCAGGTCTCTGGTGCTCAACCTTCACCTGCTGATAAACAAGACATCTAGCTACGAAATCCGCGATGTCTTTCTTCATGCCGTTCCCCCAATAGGAACGCATCAAGTCTCGATACATACGGGTCCCACCTGGATGGATCGCAAATCGAGAGCGGTGTGCCTCCTGAAGTAGCTCCTGTAAGACCGGATGAGACTGAGGTACGCACAATCTGCCTCGGAAGTATATAATACCCTCCTCGTCTCGTGTAAACTCGGTCTGCTGCCCGGAAACTATCTGACTGCCAATAAACTGCAAATGCTTATCACTGGCCTGGGCCTCTCGTATCCTCGTCCTGATCGACGATTGAGCAACCATGGTAACAAGAATACCCTACTCTGTCTGTCCCTGCTCCTCAAGATCTAACTCAGAGAAATCCTGAACCAAGTCTGTAACTGAAACTCGGTGGCAAGCCAAAGTCCCTCTGGATTTCCCGCTGAGTGCATCGGCAACCACATTAGCTTTCCCCGGGTGGTAGCTAATGGTACAATCGTAATCTTTCAGGAACTCCATCCATCTCCTCTGTCGGAGATTAAGGTCCTTCTGAGTGAAAATATATTTGAGACTCTTATGATCAGTGAGAATCTCAAATGTAATACCGTATAAATGATGCCACCAAAGTTTCAGAGCAAAGATGATGGCAGCTAACTCTAGATCATGACTAGGTAGTTCTTCTCATGCTCCTTCAACTGTCGAGAAGCATAGGAGACTACCCTGCCGTACTGCATCAGAACAGCGCCCAAACCCTGAAGAGACGCGTCGGTGTAGTACAAATCCATCCTCTCCAGAAGGTAAAACCAAAATCGGAGCCGACACTAGTCTCCGCTTCAGCTCCTAGAAGTTGGTCTTGCCATCCTCAGTCCAAGTGAACCTCACGCCTTTCCTGGTCAGGCGTGTAAGTAGCATAGAAATCCGTGAGAAACCCTTAACGTATCTCCGAAAATATCGAGCCAAACAAAGGAAGTTGCGAGCCTCTTCTATAGACTCCGTCTACTCCCAACGGTAACAACATCGATCTCCTGTGGAACCACGGTATACTACTACCGGTGACCGTGTGTCTCAAACATCTCACAGAAGACAACCAAAATACGCACTACTGATCTTCACATCTAGACGTTTCCATCAAAACATCTCTAGAACTATGCAAAGATGATGTGCGTGACTCACCATGGATCTGAAATATATCACAATATCGTCAACAAAGACAATGGAAACCGATCCAAACATCCTGGGAATACCAAAATCATCAAGTCTCTGAAAACATCTAAGGCTCTGCAAGCCCTAATGGTAATACCAAAATACATAATGTTCGTACCACAGACATTCCTAACCATAAGATCTCCGATAATAAATTGGAAATCTGATCACCAACAACATAAATCACCAAAGAATAAATCCTCCAGTGTGAGAGCAATGCTCCATCACAAGAAATACCACCTATGTGGGAGCAACGCTCTACCACAAACAATCCGTAATATGTGGGAGCAACGCTCTACCACAAACCAACAATAATATGTGGGAGCTCTGCTCCACCACAAACGATCCATAAGTGTCAAAGGCACCTAACTATCCAACTAGAGGCTGCACGAGATCACTCAACAACATATCACTGTGGTCAGCCAAAGGTATAACAATCCAGCAATCAAATCAAACTCATCGTCAAATCTATCAACATCGTGGTGAGTCACCCACTGATAAGAAAATGGGTTGACAGGGTAATCCAACAAATGACATAATGTAGACTCTCCACATCCTGCATTCAACATAAGTAGAATCATCATGCGGCTACCAACAATACACCTGGCACACGTGCTCACACAACATATGTATGATCGACATAATCCTCCAATTTGTACACACCACACATACTCACAACATAGGTATAATTCATCGTGATACCTCCAACAATGCATACCGAACCCGTGTGCATATATCAATATAGGTATAATCAATAATACACCTCAACAATACTCACATGTCATATATACACCTATGCCAAGAGTATAATCAACGTAATACTTCCAACAAATCATAATCGACACGAGTATACACTCAGAACAATCTTATAATAAACAAGATACCTCAAATATTAATCCGAACACATCTGCACATATCACAACTCAGATTAAACCGATAAGATACATCCAATAAAACACTCAAACATAGGTGCACATTTCATAACATAGTTTTTAATTGACAAAATACCTCCAATAAACAATCAGACATGTATGCCTAACCACTCAGGTATAATCTACTAAAAACCCACAATAATCATATGTATAACTGTGTATGACCCAAAAGAAAAAGTCAGAATTCAAGAATATCAAGACACTCTCATTTTTATCCTCAATAATATCAGCACACATAATATCAGATGAATAAGTCTCTACTCTCCATGAGAGCAAATTAGCATTCAAAACATCAAATCATTATTTATCCACATAGTCCAATATCAGAGGAAGCAAATATCAACTTTATCATCCTGTTAACTAACCACAACTAACCAGATTTATTAAAATCTCATAGGCACACTCAACTGTAAACTCTCTAGCACCCGATTTATAATCTGATCACCAACTATAATCATCAAACCTGTGAATATCATACATGGCACTCACTATGTCACCATCAACGATAACCCAAATAATAGATCATCAAAAATAGTTATCCACTAATAGATCATCAAAACAAATATCTAGTAATAGATCATCAGACAACCACATAATATTACTCTCATAAATCATTAGAAATCAACACATCACAATATCTGATCTCACAATTGTTGGTCCCTTTGGAGGCCGGCAAGAGGGGCCCGTGAATTGCCCTACAAAATAAAACTCGAACCTTTCTCGGATTTCAACTATATAATGAACACTTGTAATAAATAAATAAAAGAGACTAAGTAAAGAAAAGCAGACACCAGAGTTTTACTTGGTTTGCAATCAGGGGATTGCTAATCTAAGGAATGTAAGCGCACTATCTGATTCTCCTCTGGGCGGAGTAGCCTCTTTACAGCGTTGACAGCACAAATGAAAAGAACAGATTTGAAAGCACAGAAGGAATTGATTAAAAGTTCGTTTTTGAATGTACGGATCAGTACTTTATTTATAGTACTGGTCCGGGCGCCTGGAAGGGGTTCTGGGCGCCCCCGGGGGCATAAATTTTATCCCCCAACGGTCAGCTCGCGATCAGCTTCGATCTGGTCAAAATGAACCCCCGGGCGCCCGGACCTGTCAAGTCAACAAAGTTGACTCTGGTCCAGGCTCTCTGCTCCGGTTCAGCTCGTCTCAGTTCGGCTCGTCTTGGTCTGGGTCTGTTCGCTCCGGCTCCGCTAGTTTGGGTGATCTCGGCCTTCCGGAATAGGGCTCACCCGAACCCATGTTCCGGCCTTCTCCTCGAGCAGCCTTCCTTCCTGGTTTCTCGTCCCTCGAGCGTCACGCACGCTCTTCTCGTCCACCGGTGTACTCTTCCGCGGAAACCTCGTCCCTCGAACGCACCGAGCCCGTCGGCTCTCTCCCGTGCCGTCCTTCTCGCTAGCCACGTCTTCTGCTCGACTTCCTGTGTTCCTAAGCTCCTGCACACTTAGACACAAGGGTTAAACAAACGCAGGACCTAACTTAGCTTGTTTGATCGCATCAAAACATCTTGGGGTTCCAACAATCTCCCCCTTTTTGATGTGAGCAACCCAAGTTAAGTTAGGGTAACCATATGCAATAAAAATGATTTATATTCCAATAAGTCGAAATATTTTTCAATTGAAAAATTATAGTACCTCCCCCTAGACTTAACATACTTCTCCCCCTTTGATCACATAAAAATTGGGGTTATAAATAAGTCTAAGGTAAATTCAAACAAGATTTTGAGTGTAAAATATTTAAAAATATCTAAGTAAAGACACTCTTCAGAATTTTTCTTTCGAGAAAAATTTAAGTAAAACATTTTCAGATAAAGACAGTCATAAGTGTTAAAAAAAAATTTTAAGTTTGAAACTTATCTCAACATTCCCAAAAAAAAATTTTCTAAAAAAAAAATTCTAAGTGAATATTCATAAGAAACAATTCTAAGTCAATTTTTTTTTTTAAAATGATAAGGCAATATTATATAAAAAAAACTCCAAGTTAACTTTTATAAAAAATCTAAGTCAATTTTCATAAAAATTTCTAAGATAATAAAAAAATTTTAAGTTAAGTTAAAAAAAAAATTTCTTTTTAAATATTTTCTAACACAAATTGAATAACTCTTTTAAAGCATTAAGTAATTTAAATTAATGCTTTTTCAGTTAGTCAATTAAACTTTTCATTTCGATACTTGGCTTCTAGGTCGTGGCGAGGCACTAGGCCTTCTTGGTTATTGGAGCAACAACCACTTCCTTAGACAAAGACTCATAAAGAAATTAGTTGTTTAATTTCCTTGCTGAAAATGCTAAGTCTAATTTTAATTTTAAATTAAATAGGTTTTTGGAACCCAATAGAGGTTCCTACCTACAGGATTAACCAAGTATTTCCTAGGTATATAGATTTTTGATATATTTCTAATTTGACTTTGATGAAATCTATAATACCAATTTAAACATTTATAATTTCTAAAAGTAGAAATATTTGAACCATTAGATTTTTTCAATCTTTCTATTTCTTCTTTTAGTTTTTCATTTTCAATTTTCAATTTTTCAAAATCCTCTATAAGACATGATTTTGCCAAAATTCTCTTTGTTTCTAAAATTTCATTTTCTAATTTGGCATTTTTATTTTCTAATTTATACATGGATTTAGTCATAACTTTGATACCAAAGTAAAGTTCATCAGGGGGTAAGAGGCATACCTCACTTACCATATTAGACTTGAAGCCTGAATCTCCCCCTGCTTCGCTACTTCCATCTGAGGTCGCTCCCCCTTCATCGATGCTGGGTTCTGATGTACTTTATCCTTCGTGGCTTGCCATCAGTGCAATCCCCGCATATTCTTGAGCTTTTGATTCAGATGAAGAAGTGTCATCCCAAGTTGCTTTTAGGTTGTGTTTCTTGGGTGTCTTCATTTTGACCTTCTTGAGTTCTGGGCAGTCTTCCCTTAGGTGCCCCTCCTTCTGACATTGATAGCACCGTACCTTTCTTCTACCTTTTTGATTCTTTTTATTCTGCATTTTAAATTTATTAGATCTAAAAAACTTTTTAAAGTTTCTTACCATGTATGCTTCTTGATCGTCTTCAGAGTCTGACTCAGGTTCATCCTTGTTGGTTGCGTTCAGCGCCATAGTCTGGGTTGTGTCCTTTGATATCTCTGCATATCTAGTTTCGTGTAATTCAAGGGTAGAAAACAACTTTTCTAAAGTACTTACCTCCAGGTCTTTTGAGATGTAGTAAGCATCGACGATTGATGTCCACTCCGGAGTTCTTGGAAACGCGTTGAGCGCGTAGCGTATAGTGTCCCGGTTTGTTACCGTTTCACCAAGGTTTTCGAGACCAGTAACTAGTTCTTTTACCTTTGCATGTAGACCGGCTACTTTCTCACCTTTCTCCAGACGGATATTCATCAGTTTGTTGCGGAGGATGTCCCTTCTAGCGAGCTTTGCTTCGGACGTGCCTTCGTGGAGTTCCAAGAACTTCTCCCAAAGTTCTTTAGCAAATAAATAGTTTCCGATGCGGTTGACCTCTTGAGGCGGTAACACGCTCAGCAGGTGATGTTCCGCACGGCTGTTTGCTACTGACTCATTCTGCTCCTTCTTTGTCCAATCACTCTCTTCTTTTTCTTTTCCATCTTTATCTATTGGAGCTACAAAACCATATTTCATAATAAACCAAATTTCAAAATCTGTTTTTAGGAATACCTCCATACAACGCTTCCAGTCTGCGAAGTTCCCCTCGAATTTTGGTGGAACAATGCTTGGTCCGGCCATCTTTGTTGCTTCGATCGGCGGTTAGTCCTCCTGAAGCACCTAGCTCTGATACCACTTGTTGGTTCCTTTGGAGGTCGGCAAGAGGGGCCCGTGAATTGCCCTACAAAATAAAACTCGAACCTTTCTCGGATTTCAACTATATAATGAACACTTGTAATAAATAAATAAAAGAGACTAAGTAAAGAAAAGCAGACACCAGAGTTTTACTTGGTTTGTAATCAGGGGATTGCTAATCCAAGGAATGTAAGCGCACTATCTGATTCTCCTCCGGGAGTAGCCTCTTTACGGTTGATGACAAATGAAAAGAATGATTTGAAAGCACGTATGAATTGATTACAAGTTCGTTTTTGAATGTACGGATCAAGACTTTATTTATAGTATCGGTCCGGCGCTGAAGGGGTTCCGGCGCCTGGGGATAAATTTTATCCCCAACGGCCACCGCGATCGCCGATCCGTCAATATGAACCCCGCCGGAATGGTTCCAGCGCCGGACTGCCAAGTCAACAAAGTTGACTTTGGTCCAACTCTCGCCTCAGCCTGCCTCGCCGCCTGCCTTGGTCCAGTCTGCTCGCCAGTTCCCGCTAGTTTGGGTGATCTCGGCCTTCCGGAATAGGGCTCACCCGAACCCATGTTTCGGCCTTCTCCTCGAGCAGCCTTCCTTCCCGGTTTCTCGTCCCTCGAGCGTCACGCACGCTCTTCTCGTCCACCGGTGTACTCTTCCGCGGACATCTCATCCCTCGAACGCACCGAGCCCGTCGGCTCTCTCCCGTGCCGTCCTTCTCGCTAGCCACGTCTTCCGCTCGACTTCCTGTGTTTCTAAGCTCCTGCACACTTAGACACAAGGGTTAAACAGACGCAGGACCTAACTTAGCTTGTTTGATCACATCAAAACACCTTGGGGTTCCAACAACAATATCCCTCAACCTCAAACCATTCTCAACAATGATCAAACATGATAACTCCCCAATGACCAATTTTCATCGTATCGGGTACCATAATATCCAAAAGATATGAGTATAAAAACTCTACTAGCTAAGTCAACAGGAATATGTAGGTATCATCCATTACCCAGCTAACAATAGCAGAGGCTGGTATGTGCCTCCATCTCCTACTAGTAGTAACAGAAGCTAAAATTACTGATGGTATGATATGAAAAATCTCCAGAGACTATAATCCTTGCTCTCTATTAAGGTTAACCATGCTCAATGGCTAACCCATCACATGTAATATGTGTTACAACAACCAGACAGGTACTAAATAAAAAAAATGCTAATACCTGTCACAGACTATAAAATTAAACATCATACCTATATGCCGTCTGGAGATGTTCCATCGCTGTCCAGTCCCCCAATTTACCTCAAAATTTCAAACGAGAAAATCACCGAAAATCCACACTAAAATCTGAAATAAATACCCAATTTGACTCGCAAACCTGGGCTAACACAAAAATATCCAGAATACCAAAAACAGGTATCGCACCCTGCTCTGATACCAATTCCAATAAATTGGTATCAGATAAATCTCAAAATCCGCAACACGAAAATCAAACCAGTATCGCCAAACTTTAGCGCTATGATACCGTATAAATTGGTATCAGATTATCCCAAATATCCAAAATACAAAAACAAAGATCATAAAACCTAGCTCTGATACCACTAAATTGTCATGCCCCGGAGGAGTCCCTATCCGAGAAAATTTTGGCAGCATCTCCCCTGTACGGCGGACAATCTGAAACTTTTCTACATCCTCATATACCTCAGCGACAGGCGGCTGGAATAATAAAAATAATAAAATACAACACACAGACATTCCATGCAGTATAATAAGCAATAAATAAAATAGTAATACCAAGACTCGAAAATAACCCTACTCCACTACACCCATAAAGCTCAAATTCGACAAACTCACCTCTTCTGTCGTCCAGGCAGGTATGTAGCAAGACACATCCAAAAACTATAACCATCGACACAAAAATCCATACAATATCCAAATCCTCAAACAGAATAAGTCTAACACAGTCTAAATAAGAAATAAAAAATAAATAAATACAGCTCGTGGTCTGCAGGGGACTAACGACTGGAACTCTCTCCTGACAGCATCAACCTAAAAAATAACAACGGAGGAGGGTGTGAGTCCAACACTCAGCAGGTACAACTGATATACATAGTAAGGAAATAACATCTAACACTAATAATGCGTACAGTCTCCTGATATAAGAAAGATAAAATGCAACTGAAGTAAACAAGAGAGAAACTGTACTAACCAGGACCTAGGTATAAGGACAAATAGTCAAACATAGGCATCCAAACAATATGCAGCAAATAAATGCAGCAAACACAAACACAAGCAATAAATGCATCATGCATATGATGCCAATGATGCGTCTTGGTCACCCCTGACACCAGTCAACCATCTCACACACACAATAGTGAGGTCGAGTGGGTAGGGTTATGACAACCGTGCACTCTGTCGTCACTGCTCCTGATGAGTGACCAAGTGGACGGGATGCTGTCGGAGTACACCTATCCTCCTACCCCAAATCATAAATGGGGGAGCGCAATGCTCTCAACTCCCGGTACACGATGACGGGGAGGAATCCCTGCCGGCTACCACGTTGTGTCACACTACCCATGAGCGGACCAACGGAGCCAAACAAAGTCCCTGCTGCAACACACTCTGCCTGAATCGACCACTAACCCATGAGTGGTGGTGTGTGCAGATCCATGTAATTGGTGATGTGCTCAACAATAATGGAGTGGACTATCGCACAACATGCAATCATGCAAATGGTGCATGTCAACAACCACAAATTATCCTGAACTAATCCATATACATACATAAGGTGCACCATAAGTCAATGAATCAAACAACGGTACACAGATCATATAAGGTATACAACCTAGGTCTTGAACATGGTGAAGCATGGTATGCCACTACTCCCTATAAGCATGTATAAGCAGGTAAGGAATACATGAGATGCAAAACAAGCAATTAACCAAGCATGTAATAAGTATTGGGTAGTGACTAACCGAAACAAATGAGAAACATAATTATTGTAATTTGTTAAAATCACTACTATGCCTTTAACTATAGTCTGTGCTAAACAAATCCTCACATCAGAACAATCATCTCGTAATCAGGGTCCCAATAGTGAGTATCCTTTTATCACCTCGCAGACAGAGAAGTGGTTGTCAGAAAATTCTAGTCGGAGTAACCATAAAGTTACTGCCCTCAATGTAAATCATCCACAATCCGCACCTCAATCACATCTGAAATTCCAACCTAAGATAACTATTTACTCATTAGTCATGTTATCACAGATTAACATCTCAAATAGAATATGTTATCAATCCATATCAACCTAACACTAACAAGAGATCAACCAAAACACTATACATAGCTTACCTTGAATCAAAGTCTCCAATTCAAATCTAAAACCTTCACATTTCTCCTGCCAGTGAATTTTCAATCCAAGCACCCTTAAACAAAACAATCCAACATGAGACTAAAGAGGATAATCTAGAAAGAACAACTAAACCAACAAAAGAGTAATAATCGTATGCTTATACCTCCTCAATGACCTGATGGAGCTATTTCATGACAACCAGAGAACCAAATCGAGGCAGGAAACGGGGTCAAGCTCACTGCCGATACAAAGGTAAGTGGCACGGGTCTGTTGGAGCACAGCGAGGAAGAGAAATAAAAAATCCAGTGAAGAATAGAAGATAGTATACCTCCTTGGTCCAAAATCCGACGAAGAGGAGGTGCTGGACCCCTTAATACAAGGTTCGGTGATGAGGAGCGAAAGATATGAGGCAAACAACTATGGTCGGCGCTAGGGCACAGTGCTAGAGCTTGACGATGGCCGGAACAGAAGAATGGTGGCGCGATGGTGGCACCGGGTACAGCCACCCGCGCCTGGCCGCTGTGACTATGACCGGTGCACAGGTTAGGCGGCTAGCTCTCTGAGATCGGCGCGGCGGAGAGTGAATGGAGGAAGGCAGCGGCGCGATAGGGAAGAGGAAGAGTCGAAGCTGCTCGGCCGAAAAAGGGAAAAAGATGGGGAAACTGAAACTTGGCCGGCGTCGATCGGAGAGGAAGGGGAAGGAAGGACCGTCAGTGTCGCATGGGTTAGGGCAAGGCATCGGGTTCGGCAGGGGAGAAAGAAACGGCGAGGAAGAGAGAAAATAAAGAAAATAAAAGAAAAGTAAAAAGGAAAAGTAAAAAGGAAATAAAACTTTTCCTTATTAAAACAGGGTAGCCTAAACAGGCTTTTCCGGGCCCCGTTTTCATCCCCGTTAACTCTTCCATACGAGCTCCGAAAAATTCCCAAAAAATTTCCAAAAATTTCCGAAAAATTTCCAAAAATTTCAAAAAAATCCCTTATTAATATTCGCCTATTTTCAATATTTTACATTCTCCACCTTCGAATTGTGTTCGAGAAAAGTGATTTTCATAGTGGAGTGTGTACATTGTGTGGATCCTTGGATTAGTCACCTCAAAGAGATAAATACCAAGAAAATATGGGTGTTAGCATTGCTTCGAGTTTTTCCGCTTCAACAAATCACCAAGATGAAGTGATTTGAGCTAATCACCCCCTCTAGCTCCTAGAGTGTCCTAACAACTAGACAAGTTAAAATTTCTTTGGTGATCATGGAGAGGACAGGAAAACTTTGAGTCTTCTGTGAGTGACCACCATTTTAGGATATCGAAATTTTTACTATATGCTTCATTAAAATTAAAAGAAGTCAAAAAAAAAAATTCTCAAGTTCTTGTGTGGAACTTGAGGATTCTTATGGATATTTTGCCCGTTCTTTTTATAAAAGTTATGTTTTTGTAAGTTTTAAATTACTATTATTAATTTATTGTGTTTCAGAAATATTAGTTTGTATTCCATATTTTATATAATATTAATTATAAATATTATATATATAAATTTTTTATAGGAGAAGAAGAATCTTTAAATGGATTTAAATCATTATAATACAAAGTTAATATTTTTTTGTAAAACTTCTAATTTAAATCTAAGATCTAAAGCAAATACAATTAAATAAATTTCAAGAATAACATAAAAATTATTTTTCTCATTTAATTTTCATAGTTAATATGCAAGAAGATAAAGATTGATTATTAATATGTTCATTTAAAACTAATACTATACTAGAAAAATTCTCTAAAACTAAATGAGCAGTGGGATAATAAACATCGAAAAATTATTCGGTTGCATCGTTAAATACTTTTAAAATTTCACAAACAGTACTATAAATATTCCATTATTGTGAAAACAAATATATATTAGTATTAGTATTTTATGCAAAAAATGAACATAATAATTTATATTGAAATGAATCTTGTATTAATTGATATGTTGAATTTGAGCGTGTTGGCACATCATGTGAAATTTTTTTAGGTCATTTTCTATTATTTTTACAAAACATACCCCATTATTTCATTATATATGGATGCAATCATATATAAGAAATTACAGTTCTAATTAATTGAATATGATTTTTTAAAATTATTAATCCATCTTGAACATAAATTTAAAACATCGCATATACAATGAATATGAAAAAAATAAACCATTAATAACAGATTGACAAACAAATTTTAGATCTTCTATACAAACGGTATTAGAATTAGCATTATCTAATGATATTGAAAATATTTTATGAGTTAATCCATATTTTTTTAAAATTAAACATAATAATTGTGTGACGTTATGAGCAGTATGTAATTCATCAAAAACTCTATAACTTAACAATCTTTGTTTGGAGGTTCCAAGAGTTATCGATCCAATGGTAAGTCATACTTATATACAAATGTATTTGTCAATGATCACTCCAAATATTGAACATAAAGAAACTTTTATTATTTAATTTACTAAATTCATCAATTAAATTCTTTTTTTCTTATTTTACTAATTTTTAATTATATGAGTAAGGGTAGTCCTACGTGTTGGTGCAATTTGCACTAATGATCTAACTCAGATTTTGATGAATGACAAGTGAATTAAAATTAGAGTATTTTGAGGTCTAATCGCCTTACCAAGTGTGCAGGAGTTGACGGGTCTGAAGGACCTGACACAGACTGAAATCCAGCTAGGTCCGTGGGACCCAATAGTTGGTGCGAAGTTTAGATATTTCCAGGGACTAGATATCTGGCGGGAAGTCCGGTTGGGTCCATGGGACCAAACAACTGGCCGAAGTCCAGTTGGGTCTGCGGACCTAACAACTAGTGGGAAGACCTGGTGGGTTAAAGGTAAGTCAAGCAACTGCAGTTGATAAGTAAGAGATAAGCAACTGGAGGAGTGATCCAGTAAGGGCACGTTCTTGGTTGAAGGAACTGTAGGTGTCGGTCCAGCTTAGGTCAATTTGAAAACCTAAGCTGAGATCTTGACTAGATCCTGGTCTTGGGGAGACAGAATCTAATTACTACTCTTATCTTATTATGTTGTGTGAACTTTGTTTTACAAGATAAATATATTTTTTTATTTGCCTGGATAAACTTCTTTTTACATGAAGGAGAAGTGCGAAAAAGCGAAGTTTGGGCGCCCGGAAGGGATGCAGACGCTCTGAAGGGATGTGGGCGTCCGGAGTTGGTCCGGGCGCCCGAACCAGCTCGTCGGAACAGGTGCATGGCCAAGTACCCTGGTGGTCCGGGTGCCCAGAGCTGGTCTAGGTGCCCAGACCACAAATTTCATCTCGAAGCTAAGTTGGAGCGCAATGACTGACCGAACCCACGTCAACCGTCTTGGCGCTGGAGGGGGGGGTCCGAGCACTCGAAAGTGGATAAACTTGAAGGATCAAGTTTCGACGAGAGCTCGCCAAGTTAGCACGACCCAAGCACTCGGGAGGGAGGCTCCGATGATACCAAAAGATTGCTCCGAAATTCGAAGAATGAAAGATTTCAATTTCTTTTCTGTTTGTCGGTAACAATTAATTTCAGTTCTTGTACTCAATTGTTAGTTAGAGCCCTAGAGCCAATCATTTGATGATTGTATGGACTCATGTATATCATATTCTTTTATATTAATAAAGGTATTTGTTTGGTTATTATACTTATTTATATTAGTGCCAAATAGACTAAGTATAATAGCGTCCTTGAGTAGAAGGTTCATACCTATATCAATCGATTAGTTGAATCGATAGTGAGATGATATAGGGAACACTACTCTAAATCATTCCTAGTTGAGTATTAGCATTCAGGGACAATGTTAATACAATAAGACTAGCATGTAGGTCAGCTCGATGACTTGATCTCACAAGTCATGGATATAGAGATATCAAGCTGACACATGGGTATGCATTAGAGAATGTATACTGAATGACCCGCCATGAGAAAGTATCATGGATCGTTATATGAGTGTCATATACTTTCTCATGTGGCTATTAGTATGACTATTAGTCCTTTGACCTGAAGTCACCATGGATCCCTACATAAGGAGTTATGTACTTTGGTTTCGTCAAACGTCACCCGTAACTGGGTGGACTATAAAGGCGATTACTGGGTATATAACGAATTATGCAGAGGGATGTGAATGATGTAGATGGGATCTATCCCTCCTATATGACGGGAGCGACATCGCTATTCTTGATAGAGTGAGGCTACTAAGTGCATGACCATGCCCAAATGAGTCAACATTAGATGTTGAGCTCATTTGATTGAGTGAGCCTACTTGGAGTTCAAGATTTAGATTGATTAGAGGATGACACGGTCTATGCCTCACATTGATCAATCTAGATGTCTAGGATAGAAGGACAATATCACATATTGTGAGGAGTCACAATTAGTAGTCACAAGGTGATGTTGGATCTCGACATTTCTTTTAACTTGGGTAGTAATGATGTGTTGCTAGATACCGCTCATTACTTATGCTCCTAAATGGGTTTAGGGCATTGCCAACGTTACAAGAACTTATAGGGTCACACACTAAGGACAATTAGATGGAGATTTGGTTCATACGATGAACCAAGAGGATTAGATTCATTTGATGAATCAAATTGGATTAAGAGTGATCCAAATTGGGCTAATTGAGTTAGACTCAAGTTGATTCATGTATTTAATGAGTCTAATTTAGATTATGACTCATTAGATCAATTTAATTTAATGAATTAGATTCATTATATTAAGTTGGCTTGAATCAAATGGTTAGATTAGATCAACCATGAGAGAGATTGAGTCAAGTTTGACTTGACTAGAGAGGAAGAGGAAGAGTTAAGTTTGACTTGACTCTTTGCCACATCATGAGTGAGGTGGCAAGATGTGGACCAATAGTGTTGTTCCACATCATCTTGTTTTGCCACCTCATGGAGGTTACAAGCCTCCATTGCATTTAATGTGGGTTGGCCACATTAAATGAGTGGAGGTTACTCATTTGCCACATCATTGTGAGGTGGCAAGATGTGGACCAATGGTAATGGTCCACATCTTCATGATGTGCCACATCATAGGAGTTACACAACACCTCTTAATGGCTTCACATTAATTGTGATTAATGGCTCCATGGAGTGGCCGGCCACACAAAAGTGGTGAATGAAATTTGATTTTCATTCAAGGCATTACTTCTTCTTCTTCTTCCTCAAGAGAGCTCTCTCCCTTTCCTCCTCTTGCCGTGACCACACAAGGTGCTAGCACACCTTTTGTGTGTTTTCTCCACCTACGTGTTCGTGTGGATACTTCTAGAGGAGTATCTATTTTGATACTCTAGAGATCCGACAATTCCTTGGACGAGCGGGAACGCGAAAGGGCACGCTTCGAAGGTATAACTCTCATCTAGTGTAGATCTAGAGTCTTTGAAACTCGTACTCGTATTTTCGTTCGGTTTTTCTTTGGACGGATCTACGGCTTTAGGTGATTCGGGGTTTCCGCGACGCGAAAAGTGATTTTCGCGACCCGAAAAACCCAACATCAATCTGTGTAACTCATTATTGGAACTGATAGTGATTGCCCAATAAAAGTGATCGACGATCACGGATCTTGGAGTAGGAGTTGTCACAGAATTCGAACCAAGTAAAACTTGACTTTGTCAGCATTGTATTTGTTTGTTTTATTCCGCTGCATAACTCATTTTAACTCGCGATTTTTGACGAATGTTATTCACCTCCTATCCAATAGTATGAATATAGTTAGTACATGAATTAAGAGATTTTTTACAAAAATATTTAAATATATATTTAGATCCAAAACGAAAAGAAAAATAGTTTACAGAAATAAATTTAACTAATAATTCTCTTAATTTATTATCAAAATATAAAAATAAACCAGAATCAATACTACAGCTAGTGGAAGAAAATCTAGATAATTGTGATTGAGAATGGTCAAGTCCATATTCCGTCGGATGCTTCGTTTCTACATGTCATTTCAACGATCCATAGCCGCCATCAACTTGAAATTTATAGAAAGCATTGCAGTGCTTGCATTTTGCATGTAATTTTCTATATGGAATAGTGATCTTCTTAAAATGTTTAGTGAAAATAGAATATTTTAGAGTAGGAATTTCCTAAATCTGATAAGTAATTACGTTGGTACTTTCTTGTGTTTTTGAGTGTCGAAAGATGCTTAATTTCATCATCGATGTATTGAATGTTAGGCGGATTCACTATTTCCTTTATTCTCTGAGATCAAGATGATGAAGATTCACGACCTTCTTCTATTGTAGTTGAAAGTTGAAGATTAAAGTGCATAAAAATGTTGACTTAGAGTGAAAAAGTCTAAAGAGTGTGTGGAAATGATGAAATAAATTATTTATTTATAGAGTTTATTTAGTAATAAATATTAAATTATAGTCATTAATAAAAATATCAAATGATTTTAGCTATTAAAAGATATTCAAAAAATCATCTTCATCCCGCCTCCTGTCACGCCCCAGAGGAGTCTCTGTCCGAAGAAATTTCGGCAGCATCTCCCCTGTACGACGGACAATATGAAACTTTCTACATATCACATATACATCAGCCACAGGCGGCTGGAATGATAACAATAAATAAAAATAAACACCACGCAATTTATAAAGATATTCAGCCTCTGGCTGTCACAACCACGCAGTTAATAATAGTAATCAATAACAATAGGACTCTGACTCGAAATCCACCCTACTCCACTACACTCGTAAAGCTCAAATCCAACGAACTCACCTCTTCTGCCGTCCAGGCAGGCACGTAGTAGAATGAAATCCAATATCATATCAAATATCCATCAAAAGGTATCACCCATACAATATCCATAGGAAAAATCCAAAGACAATACTAAAAACAAAATCTGATATAGAAAAAAAAAACAAAATAAAACAAATAACGAACTAGTAGAGAGCTAGCTCTACGTGCCGATGGGGGGCCAGCGACTGGAACTGCTCCGGACAGCCTCAACCTGAAAATACCAACAATGAAGGCGGGGTGAGTCCAACACTCAGCAGGTACAACTGATATGCATAATAAAACAAATAACAGATAACACTAATCATGCGTACAGTCTCCTGAATACGAGAAGGAATAAATGCAACTGAAATGAAATCAGGAGATAACTGTACTAACCGGAATCAAGGTACAAAGGTAACAGGTCGTCAGACCGAAGAAAATCTTAATCCTGTATGCATGTCAATCAAATGCATCCATACAAATGCAGCATATAAGTGCAACAATCACAAACAATAAAATGCAATAAATGCATATGGTGACCGTGCACTCGGACATCACTGCTCCTGACAGTGACTGAGTGGACGGGATGCTATCGGAGTACTCCTGTCCTCTGGCCCCAAATCATAAATGGGGGAGCTCAATGCTCTCATCTCCCGGTACACAATGACGGGGAGGATATCTCTGCTCCACCTTCTGTCGGCTACTACGCTGCTACACTAAATGCCAGCGGAGCCAAACAGAGCGGAACTGACTGCCGGCTACCACGCTGAGTCCTCAGACCAACGGAGCCAAACAGCAGAACCGCCACACACCTGTCTGATATACCACTAATCCATGGGTGGTGGTGGTGTGTGCAGTACATGTAACTGGCGATGGGCTCAACCATAGTGGAGCCGACAATCGCACAGCATGCAAACATGATGCATGATACTAAGCATGGCAATCTCATGAATAGCATAGCAAGATCCATACATAAATAAAAGGTGTACCACAAGTCAATGCATCGGATGGAAGGTACACAAACAGATAGGGTATCATATAAACCCTAGGTCCTGAACATGATGTATCACATGGTTGGGTCACTACCGAAAGCATGTATGGTCAGATAAATAATAACATGCTAATAAATAAATAAACAACATGTAACAGATCATATAGTGACCAACCGAATCAAATGGAAACACAATTCTTGCTATATGTTAAACACTTTATCATGCATATCAAAAGACATAAGTCAAAGTACCCGCCTCCGACAAAAGAAAGGTCCAATTCTGACTCCGAGATGCTCGTCTCGCGTCAAGGTCCTGTATATCAAACATAAGGTCTAGTTTAGCTAATTCTATCATACCACAATTTGCCACACTAAATTCTAACCCAATTTAAAAACTTCTAAATTGGACCCAACTACAAAAGATGGTTGCTACTGGAATTAGAACAAGTGACCTCACTGCTAGGGCACGGGTTAAAGGCTTCTGCAGTAGGGAACTAGGCCCAGGTGAGCAACAACGATCTAGGGTTCGGCTGACGGCAATAGGGCGAACGACGGCAGCACTGTGCAGAGAAACAGCGGCGGCAGTACACCCAACTAGGGCACTGTGGTCGGCTGAAAGAAAAATAATGCAGTTGAATTAGGGCACAGAAAGGAACCCCAAAACTTGAGTTGCTGCTGCCAGCCGAAGACGTACCTAATCCTCTGAATTCCGGCAATCTAGGGCAGAGACAAAAACTTCCTGCCGGCGAGTTCTTGTGGCTAGCTGGTCGGCAATGTCAGTGCTAGGGTTCGGGCACAGGAAGAAGAGGAACCGGGTGGCGGCGTCGGCGCTAGGCTCGGGTGTCGGCACAGAAAATCGACAGTGAACTCACACCAGGGCAGAGGAAGAAAGGGTGATGCACGGTGATCGGCTCTAGGGCACCGGGGGTTTGCGGCTGCTCCGTGCGTCGCCGGCGGCTAGGGCACAGGCCGGAGGTGGTTCAGCTGAAGCTTTCGCGCGGGCACAGGCACAAAGAGGAGAAAGTGTCGGCTTCTCCCTTGGTCCGAGGGTTTATGCACGCGTGGGAGAGGAGAGGAGGGAAGGGAACCGCCGAGTGGCCGGCGGTTAGGGCTTCGGCGCGAGAGGAATCGGCGTCGGGAAAGTTGGGGAAAAGATGCGGCGGGGGAATGGCCCGGGTTCAGGGACAACAGAAAACAAAAAGAAATAAAAAAAATAAAAAGGAAAAGGATATATAAATATAATATTTTCCTCGCTTAAATCTGGTAGCCTAAACAGGCTTTTCCCGGACCTCGTTTTTATCCCCGTTAACTCATCCATACGAGCTCCTAAAAATTCCCGAAAAATTTCCAAAAATTCCAAAAAATTTCCGTATTAATATTCACCTATTTTCGGTATTTTACATTCTCCCCCACTAATAAAAATTTGGTCCCCAAATTTCAGTATCTACCATCAGCAAGTACTAATAACAGATAATAATAATAAATGCTGAACGGTAAATAAACTCACATACCTCAAGTGAAAAGATGGGGATATCGAGCTCGGATAATATCCTCGAGATCCCAAGTAGCCTCCTCGTCCGAATAATGCTGCCATCCTACTTTAACCAGCCGGATAGCCTTGTTCCGCAACTGACGCTCTTTCCGGTCCAGAATCCGTACCGGAACCTCCTCATAAGTAATGTCAGGCTGAACTGGAACTGGAATATCTGCCAACACATGCGTCGGGTCGGGCACGTATCTCCTCAGCATCGATACGTGGAATACATCGTGAACGCCTGACAGGGACGGTGGTAGTGCCAGTCGGTAAGCTACCGCTCCGATCCTCTCCAAGATCTCGAAAGGGCCAATGTACCGCGGAGCTAGCTTACCTTTGAGGCCAAATCTCTTCACCCCTTTCGTGGGTGAAACCCGCAGAAATACATGGTCGCCAACAGAGAACTCCAAGGGTCTGCGACTCCGATCTGCATAACTCTTCTGGCGGTCCTACGCCTCTGACATCCTCCGTCTGATAGTACGGACCAACTCTGCATCCTGCTGAACTCTATGAGGTCCCAACAACTGGGCCTCTCCAACCTCATCCCAGAGGACGGGTGTCCGACAAGGTCTACCATACAACGCCTCAAACGGTGCCATCTGAATAACCGAATGAAAGTTGTTGTTGTAAGCAAACTCTACTAACGGCAGATGGTCCTCCCAACTACCTCCGAAATCCATAACACATGACCTCAGCAGGTCCTCTAAAGTCTGAATGGTCCGCTCTGACTGTCCATCTGTCTGTGGATGGAAAGCTGTACTAAATCGGAGCTGTGTACCCAAGGCCTGCTGCAGACTCTGCCAGAAACGAGACGTAAACCGTGGATCTCTATCAGAAATGATACTCAACGGAACACCATGTAGTCTGATGATCTCTCGACAATATAGATCCGCCAATCGATCCAGGGGATCAGTCCTCCGGATCGCTAAGAAATGCGCGGATTTGGTTAATTGAACAACGATTACCCAAATCGCGTCATGGCCTCGTCGTGTCCTCGGCAATCCTACCACAAAGTCCATGGTAATGTGATCCCACTTCCACTCAGGAATAGGAATCCGCTGAAGTAATCTTGCAGGTCTCTGATGCTCAGCCTTCACCTGCTGACAGACAAGACATCTAGCTACGAAATCCGCGATGTGTTTCTTCATGCCGTTCCACCAGTAGGAACGTCTCAAATCTCGATACATACGGGTCCCGCCTGGATGGATCGCAAATCGAGAACGGTGAAGTAGCTCCTGTAAGACCGGATGAGACTGAGGTACGCATAATCTGCCTCGGAAGTATATAGCACCCTCCTCGTCTCGTGTAAACTCGGTCTGCTGCCCGGAAGCTATCTGACTGCCAATGAACTGATAATGCTGATCACCAGCCTGAGCCTCTCGGATCTTCGTCCTGATCGACGACTGAGCAACCATGGTAACCAGAATTCCCTGCTCTGTAGATCCCTGCTCCTCCAAGTCTAACTCAGAAAAACTCTGAATCAAGTCCGTGACTGAAGTCCGGTGGCAAGCCAAAGTCGCTCTGGACTTCCTGCTGAGTGCATCTGCAACCACATTAGCTTTTCCTGGGTGGTAGCTAATGGTACAATCGTAGTCCTTCAGGAACTCCATCCATCTCCTCTGTCGGAGATTAAGCTCCTTCTGAGTGAAAATATATTTGAGACTCTTATGATCAGTAAGAATCTCAAATGTGATACCATATAAATGATGTCGCCAAAGCTTCAGAGCAAAAATGATGGCAGCTAACTCCAAGTCATGAACTGGGTAGTTCTTGTTAGTTAGAGCCCTAGAGCCAATCATTTGATGATTGTACGGACTCATGTATATCATATTCTTGTATATTAATAAAGGCATTTGTTTGGTTATTATACTTATTTATATTAGTGCCAAATAGACTAAGTATAATAGCGTCCTTGAGTAGAAGGTTCATACCTATATCAATCGATTAGTTGAATCGATAGTGAGATGATATAGGGAACACTACTCTAAATCATTCCTAGTCGAGTATTAGCATTCAGGGACAATGTTAATACAATAAGACTAGCATGTAGGTCAGCTCGATGACTTGATCTCACAAGTCATGGATATAGAGATATCAAGCTGACACATGGGTATGCATTAGAGAATGTATACTGAATGACCCGCCATGAGAAAGTATCATGGATCGTTATATGAGTGTCATATACTTTCTCATGTGGCGATTAGTATGACTATTAGTCCTTAGACCTGAAGTCACCATGGATCCCTACATAAGGAGTTATGTACTTTAGTTTCGTCAAACGTCACCCGTAACTGGGTGGATTATAAAGGCGATTACTGGGTATGTAACGAATTATGCAGAGGGATGTGAGTGATGTAGATGGGATCTATCCCTCCCATATGACGGGAGCGACATCGCTATTCTTGATAGAGTGAGACCACTAAGCGCATGGCCATGCCCAAATGAGTCAACATTAGATGTTGAGCTCATTTGATCGAGTGAGTCTACTTGGAGTTCAAGATTTAGATTGATTAGAGGATGACACGGTCTATGCCTCATATTGATCAATCTAGATGTCTAGGATAGAAGGACACTTGTCATTATTTTGTGAGTAGTCACAATTGGTAGTCACAAGGTGATGTCGGATCTCGACATTCTTGTAACTTGGGTAGTAATGATGTGTTGCTAGATACCGCTCATTACTTATGCTCCTAAATGGGTTTAGGGCATTGCCAACGTTACAAGAACCTATAGGGTCACACACTTAGGATAATTAGGTGGAGATTAGGTTCATATGATGAACCAAGAGGATTAGATTCATTTGATGAATCAAATTGGATTAACAGTAATCCTAATTGGGCTAACTTGAGTTCGACTCAAGTTGATTCATGTGTTAAATGAGTCTAATTTAGATTTTGACTCATTGAATCAATTTAATTTAATGAATTAGATTCATTATATTAAGTTGGCTCGAATCAAATGGTTGGATTAGATCCACCATGGTAGAGATGGAGTCAAGTTTGACTTGACTTGAGAAGGAAGACCAAAGGTCAATTTTGACTTGACCTTTTTACCACCTCATTGGTGAGTTGGCATTAGGTGGATCAATAATGATGTTCCACATCATCATGGGTGCCACCTCATGGAAGTAACAAAGTCATTTTCTTAATGGTTTCATATTAATTGCAATTAATGCAATTAATGTGATTTTATGATTTCATATTAATTGCAATTAATGCAATTAATGTGAATTTTGAAATGTGGCCGACCACTTGTTTTGTGTGTGAAAAATTGATTTTTCATTCACTTGTGTGCATCTTCCTCCTTCTCCCTCTCAAGCTCTCCCTCTCCCTCTCCTCCCTTGGCCGAACCACATAGGTGCTAGCACACCTTGGTTTTTGGTCATCTCCATCTAGTGTGTCCGTGTGGATACTTCTAGAGGACCGGCGCTTGACGGTCTTGAGATCCGGCATCATTTGGACGAGCGGGAACGCGAAGGGCATCGCATCAAGGGTAAACACTTTTTCCTCATAGATCTAAGTAGTAGATCAGTTTTTGAACTCGTACAAGAAATAGTTTTTCGAATTTTTATACGAATCTTTGCACGGATCTACGGCTTTGGGTCCTTCGGGGTTTCCGCGACGCGGAAAAGCGGTTTTCGCGGCCCGAAGAACCCAACAGTGGTATCAGAGCCACGTGCAAAGACTTGTACGAGTTAGTTTTTGGTTTTTGGAAAACAAAAAGCTTCTGTGATTTTCTGTAAAAATTCAATTTTTATGTTTTTATGGGTAATTTTTCCTTATAGGCGAAGCACAAGTGTCTCGGCACTTGTAGGCTTCGGCTATCGGGAAGAATTTTCCCAAACGGCTTCGTTTCGACCCAAAATCTTTTGGGACAGCGGACTCGGGTGCCTTTAGATCGCAACGGAGCAACTCACGATGGTTAGATCGTGGGTAGGGGCGCTGCCCCTAACCCCGCAAGGGGATTTGCTCCGCGATCGCACCCGAAATCGCTAAAAACGAACCCGTCGGGAAGATTTTTCCGAAACGGTAATGTCTCGGCCCAAATCGTTTTGGGACAGCGGGTTTAGGCGCTGTTGGATCACAAAGGAACCCTCGCGATGGTTAGATCGCGGGTAGGGGCGCTGCCCCTGGGCCCCGCAAGGGGATCCGTTCCGCGATTGCGCCCGCCAGGAAATTTTACTTGTAAAATTGTAAAAATTAATTTTAAAATTATAGAAAATTATGAAAATATATAATTTTGAATTATATATATTAATTTGTGATAGTCATGGCCCAAAGCCCAATATGATTGGTTGTGTTGTAATTCATAATACGGCCTGCGTGCCGTGATGTGTTTTCGCGTGTTGTATTTATTTTATTATTCGCGACCTGCGCGTCGTGCCTCGTCTTTTATTCTTGTTGTAAATTAGATTTAGACTCGAATGTAACTCGAGTTTCAAATTGTAATGTATAAATTAGAGCGGTGGAGGGTCCACACGAGACGGAGTTCCGAGGCAGGCACGAGCAACACAAGGTGGTCAAAGGGAGGCGCTTGGAGAAGCTGTTGACCCTAGGTTGACCAATCGATCTTCTCATTGGCTTGAGAAGATCGTAGTAGGGCCATGACTAAATCACAAATAGATTAATTAATTAATTATTATGTATTTGATGCATGTTTAATAATTAATTAATTAATTAGTGCCTTAACGATTAGATTAGATCTAAGTCGTGCACATGATGCACCCTTGCGATTAGATTAGATCTAAGTCGTGCACAAGATGCATTCTTCTCGATTAGATTAGATCTAGATCGAACCAACTCTAAAATGCCTAACCGTGCCGTGATACCTATCACTACCTCGATCACATGTATTGTTGAATCTGCCAAAGCAGAGCAATACATATTATCTTGGTAGGGTACGGAGGGACAATCTTGGTCCCGTCTATCAACGCATGGGTGAATAAAAACTCAATTAGATTGAGTATTCATAGTTACTCGGTTGGATCGAGTCAACTATAGGCATTCTTCCAATAGTTGGAAAGATAGGTCAAAATCACATCTATATTAACTCTCGGGCGTATTAGCCAAAGCTAACTCGAGTTTTAATATAAATGCGGATATTGATTCTATAAACAAGAGTTGCATAGAGATGTAATTGGTAATCGTTACCTACCGATCATACTAAGCCTTGGGCGTATTAGCCAAAGCTAACTCAAGGGTTAGTATGATGTGGATCTTGTCCCACAAGAATTATAGAATTCAGTGGGAGCATCATTTAATTAAAGGCCTAATTAAATGATTTTTAAAGAATATGATATTTATTTCTGCAAATTTTCTGTTGTAGATAACCATGACGTCGAACACGAATTCCTTCTCCTTGCGATCTGTCCTTGAGAAGGACAAGCTCAACGGAGCGAATTTCCTGGTACAGGAACTTGAGAATAGTTCTCACCCAGGAGCGTAAGCTGTACGTTCTGGAGCAGCCCATTCCGGAGGCTCCTCCTGCCAATGCCCCGCGAGCCGACAAAGATGCTTACAAGAAGCATCAAGACGACGCATTAGATGTGTCCTGTCTAATGCTCGCGACCATGAACTCAGAGCTTCAGAAGCAACATGAGTTGATGGGCGCTTTTGATATGGTTGAGCATCTTCGCCAACTATATCAGGGACAAGCGAGGCATGAGAGATTTGAGATCTCGAAGGCACTGTTTCAGTGCAAGATGTCAGACGGGGCTCCTGTAGGTCCTTATGTACTCAAGATGATTGGGTACATAGAGAACCTACAAAGACTGGGGTTCCCACTTGGCCAAGAGCTGGCCACTGACTTGATCTTGCAGTCCTTGCCGGATAGCTATAGTCAATTCGTTCTCAACTATAACATGAACGAGATTGACAAGCCACTGCCCGAGCTACTTAGTATGTTACGAACTGCTGAGATTAACCTTAAGAAGGTTAAGCCCAACACTATTCGATGGTCCCGAGCATAAGGGCAAAGGTAAGCCCAAAGGCAAAGGAAAGTCCCAAGCCAAGGGCAAAGGCAAGGCACTGAAGCCTAAAGGAGGGGTCGCCAAGGATGCTACCTGTTTCCACTGTCTGGAAGAGGAACTGCAAGGTATACTTGGAAGATCTTAAGAAGAAGCGAAGTGAGACTTCCACTTCAGGTATATATGTCATAGAAGTCAATCTATCTATTTCTACATCATGGGTATTAGATACTGGATGTGCTTCTCACATTTGTACTGATGTGCAGGCGCTGAGAAATAGCAGAGCATTGGCAAAGGGCGAGGTGGACCTATGAGTAGGCAATGGAGCACGGGTTGCTGCTGTTGCTGTAGGAACTTATCAGCTATCTCTGCCCTCTGGGCTTGTACTAGATTTAGATGATTGTTGTTATGTGCCTGCTCTTACTAAGAACATAGTTTCAGTTTCTTGTTTAGACAAGAAAGGATACTCTTTTATAATAAAAGACAAATGTTGTTCTGTTTATTTGAAAGATATGCTCTATTGTAGTGCACCACTAATAAACGGACTCTATATTCTAGACCTTGAGAGCCCTATCTATAACATTAGTACCAAGAGGTTCAAGTCAAATGACATGAACCAAACATACCTCTGGCACTGTCGCTTAGGTCATATAAATGACAAGCGCTTATCCCAGCTCCATAAGGATGGTTTGCTGGACTCATTTGATTTAGAATCATATGAGATATGCGAGTCATGCCTACGAGGCAAGATGACCAAGACCCCCTTTAGTGGGCATAGCGAGAGAGCAACTGATTTGTTAGGACTCATACATAGTGATGTATGTGGCCCTTTCAATATTGCTGCTAGAGGCGGTTATAGATACTTCATCACATTTACTGATGATTTTAGTAGATACGGTTATGTGTACTTGATGACACATAAGTCTGAATCCTTTGAAAAGTTCAAAGAATTCAAGAATGAAGTACAGAACCAGCTTGGCAAGAGTATTAAGGTACTTCGATCAGATCGAGGTGGTGAATACTTAAGCCATGAGTTTCGTGACTACTTAGCTGAGTGTGGAATTTTATCTCAACTCACTCCTCCTGGAACACCACAGTGGAATGGTGTATCCGAAAGGAGGAATCGTACCTTATTAGATATGGTACGATCTATGATGAGTCACACAGATCTTCCGACATATCTATGGGGATATGCTCTAGACACGGCATCTTTCATACTCAACCGAGTTCCATCAAAGGCCGTGATAAAGACACTATATAGGATATGGACTGGGAGAGATGCCCAGGTGTCTTTCATAAGGATTTGGGGTTGTGAGGCTTACGTTAGACGTCAAGTCTCAGACAAGTTAGGACCCAAATCCGACAAGTGCTATTTCATCGGATATCCCAAAGAAACTAAGGGATATTACTTCTACATTCCCAGTCAGCACAAGGTAGTTGTGGCAAAGACTGGTGTCTTTCTAGAAAGGGATTTTGTTTCTAGAAAGACTAGTGGGAGCACGTTCGATCTTGAAGAAGTTCAAGATGCGAACAATAGCACTGATGCCTCGATGGAAATTGAACTGGAACCACAAAGTGTTGTGGATGATGTTGTTCCACAAGGAGTTGAGGAACAACAACCAGTTCAAGTAGACATACCTCTTCGCAGGTCTGATAGGGTACGTCGTCAGCCTGAGAGATACTCATTTCTCTTGTCTGACCATGATGACATTGTGCTCATAGAGGATGAGCCTACCACCTATCAAGAAGCTGTGATGAGACCAGATTTCGAGAAATGGCTAGAAGCCATGAGATCCGAGATGGAATCCATGTACACCAACCAAGTATGGACTTTGGTTGATCCACCTGAAGGGGTAAAACCCATTGGGTGTAAGTGGGTCTTTAAGAGAAAGACTGACATGGATGGACCTATCTATAAGGGTCGCTTGGTAGCTAAAGGTTTCAAGCAGATTCATGGTATTGACTATAATGAAACCTTTTCTCCAGTAGCGATGTTTAAGTCAATTCGGATCATGCTTGCTATTGCAGCCTACCATGACTATGAGATATGGCAGATGGATGTCAAAACCGTGTTTCTGAATGGAAACCTACTCGAGGATGTGTACATGACACAACCTGAGGATTTTGTAGATCCCCAGCATAATAGCAGAGTATGCAAGCTGCATAGGTCCATTTATGGACTAAAGCAAGCTTCTCGGAGCTGGAATCTTCGATTCGATGATGCGATCAAACAGTTTGGTTTCATCAAGAATGAAGATGAGCCTTGTGTCTACAAGAAGGTTATAGGGGACATAGTTGTCTTCCTCATATTGTATGTGGATGACATACTATTCATTGGGAAGGACATCCCTATGCTTCAGTCTGTCAAGACCTGGCTAGGGAGTTGCTTCTCAATGAAGGACTTAGGTGAGGCATCCCGCATTCTAGGGATACAGATCTATAGAGATAGATCTAAGAGATTGCTTGGCCTAAGTCAGAGTACATATATTGACAAGGTACTCTTTCGGTTTGCCATGCAGAACTCCAAGAAGGGATTTCTGCCGATGTCACATGGCGTGAGTCTTCGAAGACTCAAGGTCCCTCTTCTAGAGAGGAGAGACCGCATGGATCGGATCCCTTATGCCTCGGCCATAGGATCGATCATGTACGCCATGCTTTGTACTCGACCGATGTCTCGTATGCTTTGAGCATGACGAGCAGATACCAGATCCAGGTGAAAGTCATTGGATAGCGGTCAAGAATATTCTTAAGTACTTACGAAGGACTAAAGAATATTTCTTGATATATGGAGGCAATGATGAGCTAGCGTAAAGGGTTACGGTGATGCCAGCTTCAGACCGATCGGGATGATTACCGATCGCCATCGTGGTTCGTATTTTGCATTAATGGTGGTCTTGTCACCGGAAGAGTTGAGCGGGATCGATGGTGATTCTACAACCGGTATATTGCCGCATCGAGGCGAAAGGAGGTTGTTTGGATCCGCAAGTTCATCATCGAACTTGGGGTGGTTCCTAGCATCGCTGAGCTTGAGCTCTATTGTGACAACAATGGAGCTATATGACGAAGGAACCTCGCTCACACCAGCGGACCAAGCACATACTACGGCGCTTCCATCTCATTCGAGAGATTATCGATAGAGGAGATGTGAAGATTTGCAGAGTACCTACAGAGGCTAACATCGCAGATCCCTTGACCAAGGCTTTGGCACAAAGGAAGCATGATGGTCACACTAGGTCTTTAGGCCTTAGAGCCTATACTGATTGGCACTAGTGCTAGTGGGAGATTGTTAGTTAGAGCCCTAGAGCCAATTATTTGATGATTGTATGGACTCATGTATATCATATTCTTTTATATTAATAAAGGTATTTGTTTGGTTATTATACTTATTTATATTAGTGCCAAATAGACTAAGTATAATAGCGTCCTTGAGTAGAAGGTTCATACCTATATCAATCGATTAGTTGAATCGATAGTGAGATGATATAGGGAACACTACTCTAAATCATTCCTAGTCGAGTATTAGCATTCAGGGACAATGTTAATACAATAAGACTAGCATGTAGGTCAGCTCGATGACTTGATCTCACAAGTCATGGATATAGAGATATCAAGCTGACACATGGGTATGCATTAGAGAATGTATACTGAATGACCCGCCATGAGAAAGTATCATGGATCGTTATATGAGTGTCATATACTTTCTCATGTGGCTATTAGTATGACTATTAGTCCTTTGACCTGAAGTCACCATGGATCCCTACATAAGGAGTTATGTACTTTAGTTTCGTCAAACGTCACCCGTAACTGGGTGAACTATAAAGGCGATTACTAGGTATATAATGAATTATGTAGAGGGATGTGAGTGATGTAGATGGAATCTATCCCTCCCATATGACGGGAGCGACATCGGTATTCTTGATAGAGTGAGACCACTAAGTGCATGGCCATGCCCAAATGAGTCAACATTAGATGTTGAGCTCATTTGATCGAGTGAGTCTAACTTGGAGTTCAAGATTTAGATTGATTAGAGGATGACATGGTCTATGCCTCATATTGATCAATCTAGATGTCTAGGATAGAAGGACACTTGTCAATATTTTGTGAGTAGTCACAATTGGTAGTCACAAGGTGATGTCGGATCTCGACATTCTTATAACTTGGGTAGTAATGATGTGTTGCTAGATACCGCTTATTACTTATGCTCCTAAATGGGTTTAGGGCATTGCCAACGTTACAAGAACCTATAGGGTCACACACTTAGGACAATTAGGTGGAGATTAGGTTCATATGATGAACCAAGAGGATTAGATTCATTTGATGAATCAAATTGGATTAACAGTAATCCTAATTGGGCTAACTTGAGTTCGACTCAAGTTGATTCATGTGTTAAATGAGTCTAATTTAGATTTTGACTCATTGAATCAATTTAATTTAATGAATTAGATTCATTATATTAAGTTGGCTCGAATCAAATGGTTGGATTAGATCCACCATGGTAGAGATGGAGTCAAGTTTGACTTGACTTGAGAAGGAAGACCAAAGGTCAATTTTGACTTGACCTTTTTGCCACCTCATTGGTGAGTTGGCATTAGGTGGACCAATAATGATGTTCCACATCATCATGGGTGCCACCTCATGGAAGTAACAAAGTCACTCTCTTAATGGTTTCATATTAATTGCAATTAATGCAATTAATGTGATTTTATGGTTTCATATTAATTGCAATTAATGCAATTAATGTGAATTTTGAAATGTGGCCGGCCACTTGATTTTTGGGTGAAAAATTTATTTTTCATTCACTTGTGTGCATCTTCCTCCTTCTCCCTCTCAAGCTCTCCCTCTCCCTCTCCTCCCTTGGCCGAACCACATAGGTGCTAGCACACCATGGTTTTTGGTCATCTCCAGTGTGTCCGTGTGGATACTTCTAGAGGACCGGCGCTTGACGGTCTTGAGATCCGGCATCATTTGGACGAGCGGGAACGCGAAGGGCATCGCATCAAGGGTAAACACTTTTTCCTCATAGATCTAAGTAGTAGATCAGTTTTTGAACTCGTACAAGAAATAGTTTTTTGAATTTTTATACGAATCTTTGCACGGATCTACGGCTTTGAGTCCTTCGGGGTTTCCGCGACGCGAAAAAGCGATTTTCGCGGCTCGAAGAACCCAACAGTTCTTCTCATGCTCCTTCAACTGACGAGAAGCATAAGAGACTACTCTGCCGTGCTGCATCAGAACAGCGCCCAAACCCTGAAGAGATGCGTCAGTGTAAAGTACAAATCCATCCTCTCAAGAAGGTAAAACCAAAACTGGAGCTGACACTAATCTCCGCTTCAGCTCCTGAAAGCTGGTCTCGCAATCCTCAGTCCACGTAAACTTCACGCCTTTCCTGGTAAGGCGTGTCAGCGGCATAGCAATACGCGAGAAACCCTCAACAAAACGTCGGTAATATCCGGCCAACCCCAGAAAACTGCGGATCTCTTGAACTGACTTCGGCTGCTCCCAACTGGTGACAGCCTCGATCTTCTGAGGATCAACTGAAATACCTCTACTAGAAATCACGTGTCCCAGAAAACCGACTGAGGATAGCCAGAACGCACACTTGCTGAACTTCGCGTACAGCTGATGTCGTCGAAGAATCTCCAAAACTATGCGAAGATGCTGTGCGTGCTCCTCGTCGGAATGAGAGTAGACCAATATGTCATCAATAAAAACGATAACAAACTGATCCAGATACTCCAGAAATATGCGGTTCATCAAGTCCATAAACACCGCTGGAGCATTGGTAAGCCCAAATGGCATTACCAAAAACTCATAATGACCGTATCGAGTACGGAAAGCTGTCTTCACTCTCAGCTGATGATATCCGGATCGCAGATCAATCTTAGAATACACTGATGTACCTCTGAGCTGATCAAACAAATTCTCGATCCGTGGTAAAGGATATTTATTTCTGACGGTCACTGCATTCAGCTGTCTGTAGTCAATACATAACCTCATGGTGCCATCCTTTTTCTTGACAAATAATACCGGAGAACCCCATGGAGAAACACTAGGGCGAATAAATCCCCTATCCAAAAGCTCCTGGAGTTGAACCTTCAGCTCGTTCAACTCTTTTGGTGTCATACGATACGGAGCTTTTGATGCCGGTGTGGTCCCCGGAATCAGCTCAATAGCGAACTCCACTTGCCTTCTGGGAGGTAGACCTGGCAGCTCCTCTGGAAACACATCTGGGTACTCCCGTACAACAGGAACGTCGGAGAGCTGCGAACTACTGCTGTCATCAGTACTGATCAAAGATAACAGAAAATCCTGACAGCCATGTGACAGCAACTTCTGAGCCTGAATCGCCGAAATGATCGATATGTCGTCGTCTCTGATGCCAGTGAAATCTCACGAGGGTTGGTTCGGAGGCCGAAATGTGACCACCCTCGTCTGGCAATCAACTGTGGCATGATATGCTGACAAACAATCCATGCCAAGAATAATATCAAAATCGACCATTTCTAATACTAAAAGATCCACTGTAAGTATTAGGTTGCCAAAATCTAACGGGCAACCTCTGACCTCCTGGGTGACGTCCAATGAATCACCGGACGGTAGGGAGACGGTCAATCGCTGGGGTCTGCAAGTGGGTAATCTACCAACCTCCCGCATAAAAGTGCGAGATATAAATGAATGCGAGCTACCAGTATCTATCAGTATATCTGCAGATAAGGCATAAATAGAAATCATACCGCGGAAAACGGATCCGTCGGCTCGCTGCGCATCCTCTCTGGTCATCGCATGAACACGTCCAGTCTCTGGCGGAGGAGGAGGAGGTAACGCTGCCAGCGGCTGCTGCGGCTGGGCAGAAGCCTGCCACTGAGGCTGTGCTGGATACTGCGCCAGAGAAGACTGAGAGGACGGCGACTGATACTGTGCAGCTGGCTGGGACTGAGTCTGGTACTGACCTAAAGGCTGAGGCTGCATCTGATACTGCCCCTGCGTCGGATAATAAAGTCCCGGAACAGAACTCTGAGGTGCTATGGAAGCACTAGAGTACTCCTGTCCAAGCATGCCAAATGCCGCTGCTGCAGGTGAAGCACTCTGCTGCTGACCATGTAAATGTTGGGCTCGTCGCCCTCCTCGATAAGTTCCGGACTGACCGGACTGTCCTCCATGATCAGACCCTCCGGAAGCCATATGCTGAGTCTTCTGCGGACAATCTCGGCTCTGGTGTCCAGGCAGTTTGCAATGAAAGCAAACTGACTGTCCCAGAGAACAGGCTGAAGTGACATGATCTCTGGATCCACATCTGAAACAGCGAATGTCGCTGGCAGGTTGTTTCCGGTTCTGCTGGGAAGACCGGAAACGTCCTGAAGAAGACTGCCCTGATTTCTGAGGTTTACGTGATACCCCAGATGTACCCTGATCTGATCGACTATGCCTGCTCTACTGTGGTGTAGTCTGAGGCTGCTGGCTCTGTCCAGATGTCTGACTCGGCTGCTTCCTTTTCCTATCCGGAAAAACTCTCTGCTGAGCTGACTCAATAATGAGGGCTCTGTCCAACATCTCCGCATAAGATGTGATACCAAGACCGACAAGTCTTAGTTGCAAATGTCCATCCAGTCCCTGAATGAACTGCTGCATACGTGAACTGTCCTCAGCAACTAGCTCTGGACAAAACCTGGCCAATCTGTCAAACTCTGCATTATACTCAGTCACTGTCCGATTATTCTGTCGCAAACTCAGGAAATCCTGCCGGCGAGCCATCTGATAAGCTCGTGGAAAGAAACGGCTCTCAAAAGCCTCTCTGAATCTGGCCCAAGTGATGTTCTGCTCACCGATGATGGAACGATGGGTAAGCCACCAAGTGTCGGCCGTGTCCCGTAAGTGAAAAGCAGCCAGCTCTGCTTTCTCCCACTCAGAGCAAGCAATATAAAAGAAAGTCCGCTCCATAGTCTCAATCCAAGACAAGGCCACACTCGGATCTCTATCTCCTCGGAAGAGTGTGAATCGACTCTTCATCGATTCTGCCAACACTGGAATCCTGGCTCGTGCCGCGGCAATGTCAGTGAGGTGTGTCAGAACGGCTGTCGGAACTGACGGAACCACTGGAGCTGGTGCTACGGGTGGTACCGCTGTATAAACCGGAGGAGGTACTCCCGGTGCTGCTGGGTAAACTGGAGCATATGCTATCGGTGGCACTGTAGGGTGAACATAGGTGGCCGCGACTGGAGGTACAGTAGGTAATGGTACCGGATAAGGAGTAGCCGGTATCCCTAATGCAGGTGCTGCTAGGTACACCGTATGTACTGGGAGCACAGGTGTCGCTGGTGTCAGGTACACTGTAGGCCTAGGTGGCGGTGGTGCCGCGTATGCCATAGGCTGGGCTGGAGCTGGTGTTGGAAATGTCAACGGTACCCCTGATGATACCGGAAATACAGTAGGAGTAGGTACACTCGGCGTAACCGAGGTAGGTACCTCTATAGGAGCCGTCGGGGTCTGAGAGCCCGACGCGCCCGTAGTATGCTGAGTCTGTCCCTGGCTGACAGGCACATCAACAGAAGGCATCTCTGGCGTATCCAGAGATCCCGCGATCCTCGTACGTGGTCGTCCAGCACCACGTCTCGCAGCAATACGTGTAGATCGCCTCATATCTGTTAAATTATATTACAGATATTACTACCAGTATAACCAACTACCAAAATGACATCATACCTAATTGTTGTCTGGAGATGTTCCGTCGCTGTCCAGTCCCCAATTTGACCTCAAATTTCCGAACGAGAAAATCATTGGAAATCCATAATAAAATCCGAAATGAAAGTCCAAAACATATACGTAATGGAAAATCCGTACAACCAAAAATAACTACCCAGTTTGACTCACAAACTTGGGCTAGCACAATATATCCAGAATACTAAAAGAAGGTATCACACCCTGCTCTGATACCAATAAGTTGGTATAAGATAAATCTCAAAAATCCAACACACGGAAACCCAACAAGTATCGCCAAACTTTGGCGCTCTGATACCATATAAATTGGTATCAGATTATCCCAAATATCCAAAATACGAAAACAACGATCGCAAAACTTAAGCTCTGATACCAAAGAATTTGTCACGCCCCAGAGGAGTCTCTGTCCGAAGAAATTTCGGCAGCATCTCCCCTGTACGACGGACAATATGAAACTTTCTACATATCACATATACATCAGCCACAGGCGGCTAACAATAAATAAAAACAAACACCACGCAGTTTATAAAGATATTCAGCCTCTGGCTGTCACAACCACGCAGTTAATAATAGTAATCAATAACAATAGGACTCTGACTCGAAATCCACCCTACTCCACTACACTCGTAAAGCTCAAATCCAACGAACTCACCTCTTCTGCCGTCCAGGCAGGCACGTAGTAGAATGAAATCCAATATCATATCAAATATCCATCAAAAGGTATCACCCATACAATATCCATAGGAAAAATCCAAAGACAATACTAAAAACAAAATCTGATATAGAAAAAAAACAAAATAAAACAAATAACGAACTAGTAGAGAGCTAGCTCTACGTGTCGATGGGGGGCCAGCGACTGGAACTGCTCCGGACAGCCTCAACCTGAAAATATCAACAATGGAGGCGGGGTGAGTCCAACACTCAGCAGGTACAACTGATATGCATAATAAAACAAATAACAGATAACACTAATCATGCGTACAGTCTCCTGAATACGAGAAGGAATAAATGCAACTGAAATGAAATCAGGAGATAACTGTACTAACCGGAATCAAGGTACAAAGTAACAGGTCGTCAGACCGAAGAAAATCTTAATCCTATATGCATGTCAATCAAATGCATCCATACAAATGCAGCATATAAGTGCAACAATCACAAACAATAAAATGCAATAAATGCATATAGTGACCGTGCACTCGGACATCACTGCTCCTGACAGTGACTGAGTGGACGGGATGCTGTCGGAGTACTCCTGTCCTCTGGCCCCAAATCATAAATGGGGGAGCTCAATGCTCTCATCTCCCGGTACACAATGACGGGGAGGAAAAATCTCTGCCGGCTACCACGCTGAGTCTCCTGACCAACGGAGCCAAACAGAGTCCACCATCTGCCCAGCGGAGCCAAACAGAGCGGAACTGACTGCCGGCTACCACGCTGAGTCCTCAGACCAACGGAGCCAAACAGCAGAACCGCCACACACCTGTCTGATATACCACTAATCCATGGGTGGTGGTGGTGTGTGCAGTACATGTAACTGGCGATGAGCTCAACCATAGTGGAGCCGACAATCGCACAGCATGCAAACATGATGCATGATACTAAGCATGGCAATCTCATGAATAGCATAGCAAGATCCATACATAAATAAAAGGTGTACCACAAGTCAATGCATCGGATGGAAGGTACACAAACAGATAGGGTATCATATAAACCCTAGGTCCTGAACATGATGTATCACATGGTTGGGTCACTACCGAAAGCATGTATGGTCAGATAAATAATAACATGCTAATAAATAAACAAACAACATGTAACAGATCATATAGTGACCAACCGAATCAAATGGAAACACAATTCTTGCTATATGTTAAACACTTTATCATGCATATCAAAAGACATAAGTCAAAGTACCCGCCTCCGACAAAAGAAAGGTCCAATTCTGACTCCGAGATGCTCGTCTCGCGTCAAGGTCCTGTATATCAAACATAAGGTCTAGTTTAGCTAATTCTATCATACCACAATTTGCCACACTAAATTCTAACCCAATTTAAAAACTTCTAAATTGGATCCAACTACAAAAGATGGTTGCTACTGGAATTAGAACAAGTGACCTCACTGCTAGGGCACGGGTTAAAGGCTTCTGCAGTAGGGAACTAGGCCCAGGTGAGCAAGCAACGATCTAGGGTTCTACTGGCCGGCAATAGGGCGAACGACGGCGGCACTGTGCAGAGAAACAGCGGCGGAGTACACCCAACTAGGGCACGTGGTCGGTGAAAGAAAAATCATGCAGTTGAATTAGGGCACAGAAAGGAACCCCAAAACTTGAGTTGCTGCTGCCAACCGAAGACGTACCTAATCCTCTGAATTCCGGCAATCTAGGGCAGAGACAGAAATGGGGGTGCTGGTTCTTCCTGCCGGCGAGTTCTTGTGGCTAGCTGGTCGGCAATGTCAGTGCTAGGGTTTGGGCACAGGAAGAAGAGGAACCGGGTGGTGGCGTCGGCGCTAGGCTCGGGTGTCGGCACAGAAAATCGGCAGTGAACTCACACCAGGGCAGAGGAAGAAAGGGTGATGCATGGTGATCGACTCTAGGGCACCGGGGGTTTGCGGCTGCTTCGTGCGTCGCCGGCGGCTAGGGCACAGGCCGGAGGTGGTTCGGCTGAAGCTTTCGCGCGGGCACAGGCACAAAGAGGAGAAAGTGTCGGCTTCTCCCTTGGTCCGAGGGTTTATGCACGCGTGGGAGAGGAGGGAAGGGAACCGCCGAGTGGCCGGCGGTTAGGGCTTCGGCGCGAGAGGAATCGGCATCTCTTCACCATTGCTTAGTATTGACAAGATATTACATTTTCAAAATTTTGAAATAATATTTTTTTATTAATATTTTAATAATATTTTATTATTTTTTTCGAAAATAGTGAAATATTATTTTTTTTTCAGCACTGCTAATCCAAGACCAAGTCTTGGGATCTTTTGTTTGTTTCTCTGTGTGCAAGAAATTATGACTCTTCTAGAAGGACGGAACCCCTGCGAACCGCCACCATACGATCATGAAGACTTCAACTACTGGAAGCGATTAATGGAATGCTTCTTAGGAAGCGTAGACATCGATTATATGCTAATTTTGAGCAAACCTTCTCAAAACTCGGAACTGAACAAAAAGGTAAGTAACATTATTTGTAATGTTTTACCTAACAATATTTTATGCAGATTAGAAAAGTACAAGAATGCATATGAGCTGTGGACCCAGTTGATCAAGCTTCACGAGATGCCGATGGAGCTAGAAGATCAAGTTAAAGTCGAATCCGGACTCGAGTCAGATCCAACGGAGAAGCCTGCTGAATTAGGGGTTGCGCTCAAGGTTAGTAATATTTACCAAAACACCCTTGCTAGTAGTAGTTTAAAATATGCGACTGTTAATTTGGATATGTCTGAAAGTATATGTGAAAATAGTGTACATGACAATACTTACAAAAATACCTCTAGGATATTTTCTGATAAAACAAATATAATTAATTTAGAAAATACAGAAAATCTGAAAATAATTAATAAATCTAAAAATTTGAATTTAACCTAAACAAATTTGAAAATTCAAACAAAAAAGATGACAAGGTCAATATTGATCTAGATAAAATTAATAAATTATTTAATCTAGACAATATTAATCTAGAAAATTCTATCCAAAACCAAGATAATTTAATTAATAAGAAATTAAACTTTAAAGATAAAACTAATCTAATAAATTCAATTAACCATATCAATTTAAAAGGCAAAGAAAATATAAGGATAAAATCAAACACTTTGATAAAATCAAAACAGAATTTAACAAACTTAAAATTAAATGTTAAAGATAACATATTAAACAAAAACAATCTAGAAATTTCAAAATTAACAATTAATAAAAAGCTAAAAGATAAACCATTAAGAAAATATAATTCAAACAGTTTAGTTAATTCAAATTTAAAAATAAATAAAAACTTAAACTTTAAAAATAAGCTATTAAAAAAAGATAATTCAATTAACCCAATAAAATTGAAATTGAAAGAACATTCAAATATTAAATACACTCTCTTAAAGAATGATAATTTGACCAATTTAATTAATTCAAAATTAAAAACTTAAATTTAAATTACAAATTAAACATTACAACTTAACTAAAACCAACTCTAATTATACAAAAATCTTAAATTAAAGACCAATGATTTAGGGGGGGCTCCAGAGTAACCCAAACAAACTAACCCGGCAGGGTAATTAGGATTAGTTAAAAAGAGACCAAGTTTAACTTGAATCATGGTACTGGTGAAGTTTTTGGATGATAGTACGTTAGGGAAGCTTGGGCATCGCATGTCTAGAAAGATATGACTTCGATCTGGTGCATTTGGCCAAGTGGAACTGACCGAAGCTACCCTTAAATGGATCCTAACCAGTTAGACCAAGGTTTAATACTAAGCTCCGTGGATAGGACTATTCGGAAAACCTCGAAAGGTTGGCTACTTCTAATGACGTCCAAGTGACTCACCAAGCTTAGAAGTTTATCCGAAGAATGCCCATTTGTTGAGACCAAAGCTAAACCTGAATCTAACAAAAGTTAAACCAAACTCTGTAATTAAATCTAATTCATCTCACAAAATTATAGGATTTCCTGATTGATAATCTAGATCGGGTGAAATAAATAAGGATCAAATTAATTTTCAAATTAAATTAAAATTAATTTAAAATTAAATTTCAAATTTTAAATTGAATTTCAAATTAAAATTAAATTTCAAATTTCAAATTAAAATTAAATTTCGAATTTCAAATTAAATTAAAATTAATTAAAATTAAATTTTGAATTTCAAATTAAAATTAAATTTTGAATTAATTAAAAATTAAATTTCGAATTAAAACTAAATTAATTTAAAAAAATATATATTAAATTAACTTTAAAAATTATTTTAACTTTAAAAAATTATTTTAAAACAAAAATTAACTTTAAAAAATAATTTTAAATTTAACTTTAAAAATTTTATATTTAACTTAAAAATTTTAATCTAAACTTAAAAATTATTTTAAAATTATTTCCAAATTTTTTAAAAATTATTTTAAAAACTCTTTTAAAAATCATTTTAAAAACTTTAAAAAATTCTTTTAAAACATTTTATAAATTATTTTAAAAACTATTTTAAAAATCATTCTAAAAACTTTAAAAAAAAATTTTAAAAATTCTTTTAAAACATTTTAAAAATTATTTTAAAAACTCTTTTAAAAATCATTTTAAAAACTTTTAAAAAAAAATTCTTTTAAAAATTATTTTAAAACATTTTAAAAATTATTAAAAAAAAAACTCTTTTAAAAATCATTTTAAAAACTTTTAAAAATTCTTTTAAAAATTCTTTTAAAACATTTTAAAAATTATTTTAAAAAACTATTTTAAATCATTTAAAAAAAAACTTTAAAAAATTATTTTAAAAAACTATTTTAAAAATCATTTTAAAAACTTTAAAAAAATTCTTTTAAAACATTTTAAAAATTATTTTTAAAAACTCTTTTAAAAATCATTTTCAAAAACTTTAAAAATTCTTTTAAAACCTTTTAAAAATTATTGTTATTTTAAAAATTATTTTAACATAAAAATTATTTTAACTTAAAAATTATTTTAACTTAAAATTATTTTAATATAAAAATTATATTTTTAAATTATTTTAACTTAAAAATTATTTTAAAAATCATTTAAAAACTATTTTAAAAATTATGTATCATTTTGAAAAATTCTTCTTATTTTTTCACTATAATAAAATTCTTTTAACTTAAAAAAAATAGTAATAATAATAAATTATTTCTATAGACTATTTTCACTTTAAAAATTATTATTTTGACTTTAAACTCATTTTTAATCTTAAACATCATTTTAACCTTAAAATTATTACTTAATTTAACCTAACTGAAAATTAAAACTTAAACTTAAAACTTAAAGCTAAATTAATCACTGATATTAATTTTAATCTAAAATCAAAACTGAATTGAACGTATATTAATTGTCATTAAATTCTTGTTAGAAATCCCTTAAAAATAATAATTATTATAATTCTTTTAAATTCATTTAAAACTTAGCCACCTAACTTAAAAACTTAAATTCCATTAATTTCAACTTTAAACTTAATTATGTAATTAATAAGTAGAACTTAACTATTTAAGTTTAACTTTATTTGAGAACTAAGCTTGATTTGATCAGAACCTAGGTTTAACCTTAGTAAAAATATTAAAATTACTCTAAGCCATTTTTCTTAATCAACCTTTAAAATATTAATTATTTTTATTAAAACATAATTAAAGTTTGACTTAAATTGAACCTTACTTAACCTTGTTTAATAACGAGTTTAACTTCAAATTACCACCAACTTTAAACTAAGTCAATCCAACTTAAAAGGAAGTAAATGAAAAGTTAAATTATAACTAACACCTTCATCAATTAATACAAAATTTAGATTATAGCAAAATTTAATCAATAAATTATTAATATTGATCAATTATTGAATTAATAACAACTTAACATTACACTAAATGTTAATTTATTTCAACTTAATCTAACATTAATTACGGTTAGTCAAATTTAAATGAACAATCATCTAAAACACTTAGGTACAAAAATATGTTACGGTTGTAAAATTTTATATTAAGGGGAAGTAATAAATAAGGAGGATTAATAAATTAAAGGAGTATCAAATTAAGGGGGAGGTTTATTTTTTAATTATCTCCTGAAGTGTTATTTTTTAATCTTCTCTTTAAAATCTCTCTAGAAAATTCTACCTCAATTTAAAAAATAAATATATATCTACTTTGAATATTTTTAGCAAATATTTTCAAATTTTATATCAGGTTCAGGGGGAGGAATTAATTAAAAATTTCCCTTTATATAAAATATTTTAAATTTTGTTTGAAAAATGTTTTCTTAAAATTTCTTAAACCTACTTTTGAAAACTAACTCTTATAAAACTAAGTTGTTTTTAAGAATTGGGTTTTACTTTTTATTGAAAATTAATTTTGAAAATTAGATTTAACTTAGTTTTGAAAATTGTGGAAATTAGATTTTTCAAAACTTAAGTTTACAAACTAAGCTTCTCAAAATCATTTTCCTTAATTTTGAAAATCAAAGTTTAAAAATCAATTTTCAAAATCAACTTGCTTCTTTTAAATCACAAATTTTTTATCCTTTTTACTTAGTTTTTGAAAACTCAACTTTTCAAATATTTTAAACCATGGTTTTGAAACTAGTACTTTTGAACTTTAAAATTTTGATTTTTGAAAATTAGATTTAATTATTTTACTTTATCAAAATTAGTTCTACCAAACTCCTTTGAAAACTAAAAGTAAAGTTCAAAATCAATATTTGCAAACTGAAATTTGATTTGCAAAAACTCAGTGTTGAAAATTATGAAAGTTAGATTTTTCAAACTTAAATCATTGTCAAAACTTAAGTTTTAAATTAAATCGTTTACAAACTTAGTGTTGAAAAATAAATCAGTTTTTGGAAAAATAAATTTTTCAAACTTAGTTTTGGAATTTTGGTTTTTTGAAAACTTATGTTTGAAAATGAAACTATCTAAACTTAGCTAGCTTTCTAAAAGCTAAAAGCTAATGCTTTAAACAAATTTTCAAAAGCTTAAACTCTCCCAGATTAACTTGACATTTTTTTTGTCTGAAGTCTATAATTACTTAATCCATGTTATTTTTGATGAATGCCAAAGGGGAGGGTTAGGTGGTTAAGTTAGGTTAAGTTAGATGAACCTAACTGAAAATTCAAACTAACTTAAAAACCACATAAATGCATGGTTCTTGCATATGTTTTCACTAACTTAACCAAGTTGTCATTCCATCAAAAAGGGGGAGATTGTTGGTGCGGTTAGCACTAACGATTTAACCCAGGTTTTGATGAATGACAAATAGGTTAAGTTAGTCTTGTTGTTGTCTGACACTTTGATCGAGTGTGCAGGAGAAGTCCAAGCGGGTCGACGGGCTGACCGGACGCTTGGCGAGAAGTCCAGCTAGGTCGACGGGCTGACCGGATAGCTGGCGAGAAGTCCAAGCGGGTCGACGGACTGACCGGACGCTTGGCGAGAAGTCCAGCTGGTCGACGGGCTGACCGGATAGCTGGCGAGAAGTCCAAGCGGGTCGACGGGCTGACCGGACGCTTGGCGAGAAGTCCAGACGGGTCGACGGGCTGACCGGACGTCTGGCAGGTAAGTGAGGTAAGTCACTGGAGGGGAGTGACTGTGAGGACGCGTTCCCGGGAAGGGGACATTAGGCGTCGATCCGGCTTAGATCCATTTCGGATGTCTAAGTCGAGATCGTGACTAGATTCCGGTCTCGGAAAGACGGAATCTAAGTCATACTCTCTTTATCCATCTGTTGAACTTTAACTGTGCTAACAATTTGTTTTACAGGATGTATATTTGCCTCGGACTAACTTTGTTTTGCAGGAAAAAGGAGTCTTTCTGGAACAAGGTGGTCCGGGCGCCCGGAGGTCCGGGCGCCCGGAGGTCCGGGCGCCCGGAAGGCGAATTTTATCCAGCCAAGTCGTCGCCACGTGGAGCATCTTGGTTTGAGCAGTTACGTCACACTCCAGGCGCCCGGAAGGGATCCAGGCGCCCGGAACAGCATATAAAAGAAGCCCCAGGCAGGAGCTTCAGAAATCAATTTTTACTGAGAACTCTTCTACTGCTGGTCTTGCTGCTCGACGTTCAAGTGCGACGTCAACAACGCTCCGACAAAAGTGCTCCTCCGGTGTTTATTTAATTTTTCTTTGTCGGTATTGCTTTATTATTACTAGCATTTCCTGTACTTATTCTGTAATCATATTTCGACTTGTTAGTGATTGCCCAACGAAAGTGGTCAAGGACCACGGGCCTTCGAGTAGGAGTCGTCACAGGCTCCGAACGAAGTAAAAACATCTGTGTCTACTTTATTTTTCCGCTGCGTTTATACTCGTCTTTTTCGAATCGATATTCACCCCCCCTCTATCGAATCTAACGGTCCTACAGATGAAAGGTACACAAACAGATAGGGTATCATATAAACCCTAGGTCCTGAACATGATGTATCACATGGTTGGGTCACTACCGAAAGCATGTATGGTCAGATAAATAATAACATGCTAATAAATAAACAAACAACATGTAACAGATCATATAGTGACCAACCGAATCAAATGGAAACACAATTCTTGCTATATGTTAAACACTTTATCATGCATATCAAAAGACATAAGTCAAAGTACCCGCCTCCGACAAAAGAAAGGTCCAATTCTGACTCCGAGATGCCCGTCTCGCGTCAAGGTCCTGTATATCAAACATAAGGTCTAGTTTAGCTAATTCTATCATACCACAATTTGCCACACTAAATTCTAACCCAATTTAAAAACTTCTAAATTGGATCCAACTACAAAAGATGGTTGCTACTGGAATTAGAACAAGTGACCTCACTGCTAGGGCACGGGTTAAAGGCTTCTGTAGTAGGGAACTAGGCCCAGGTGAGCAAGCAACGATCTAGGGTTCGGCTGACGGCAATAGGGCGAACGACGGCAGCACTGTGCAGAGAAACAGCGGCGGCAGTACACCCAACTAGGGCACTGTGGTCGGCTGAAAGAAAAATCATGCAGTTGAATTAGGGCACAGAAAGGAACCCCAAAACTTGAGTTGCTGCTGCCAACCGAAGACGTACCTAATCCTCTGAATTCCGGCAATCTAGGGCAGAGACAGAAATGGGGGTGCTGGTTCTTCCTGCCGGCGAGTTCTTGTGGCTAGCTGGTCGGCAATGTCAGTGCTAGGGTTCGGGCACAGGAAGAAGAGGAACCGGGTGGCGGCGTCGGCGCTAGGCTCGGGTGTCGGCACAGAAAATCGGCAGTGAACTCACACCAGGGCAGAGGAAGAAAGGGTGATGCACGGTGATCGGCTCTAGGGCACCGGGGGTTTGCGGCGCTGCTCCGTGCGTCGGCGGCGGCTAGGGCACAGGCCGGAGGTGGTTCGGCTGAAGCTTTCACGCGGGCACAGGCACAAAGAGGAGAAAGTGTCGGCTTCACCCTTGGTCCGAGGGTTTATGCACGCGTGGGAGAGGAGAGGAGGGAAGGGAACCGCCGAGTGGCCGACGGTTAGTGCTTCGGCGCGAGAGGAATCGGCGTCGGGAAAGTTGGGGAAAAGATGCGGCGGGGGAATGGCCCGGGTTCAACGACAACAGAAAACAAAAAGAAATAAAGAAAATAAAAAGGGAAAGGATATATAAATATAATATTTTCCTCGCTTAAATCGGATAGCCTAAACAGGCTTTTCCCGGACCTCGTTTTTATCCCCGTTAACTCATCCGTACGAGCTCCTAAAAATTCCCGAAAAATTTTCAAAAATTCCGGAAAATTTCCGTATTAATATTCATCTATTTTCGATATTTTACACCTCCTCTCCTAACGATTAGGAACCGACTCATTCTAACAACTAGAAATGATCAATGGAAATATATATATAAAAAAATCTTCGAACCAGCGGTCCATTAATTGTTAGAGGCCAGAAATCATAACCAGCCCGACGATCCGACTCAACAAGTAACCGGCCTGACAATGCAACCCAAGTACTCAACCAAGGGTCATGTCTAGTAGTCTGTCGCATAAATTACCATAAAAGAGCTCATTCTCATTAAAACCCTAAACCATTCAATAACTAAAGCGAGCCAAAAAGTAGTGAAGTCTCTGCACAGCTACGGGAGCAGCGGATCACATTAATTACATCCTCCACGTTCTTCTCCTCTCCTTCACGCTCCACTTCACCTCTACAGATCTCACCTTTGAGAAAGCCGCGACTCTCAGGCGGGGACGACAGTGGCGCGGAGCAGATGCAATGGCGATCTTCCTCCTCCACCTCTTCCTCCTCCTCCTCCTCCTCTCCTCCTTCACCGGCACCGCCGCCCAGTTCCAAAACCCTAGGCTGAGAGACGCCTACATCGCCCTTCAGTTTTGGAAGCGCACCGCCATATTCTCCGACCCAAAAAATTTCACCGGCGACTGGATCGGCCCCGAGGTCTGCTCCTACCACGGCGTCTTCTGCACTGCAGCCCCCGACGCCCCCAATGTCACCGTCGTCGCAGGCGTCGACCTCAACCACGCCGACATCGCCGGGTACCTGCCCTCCAAGCTCGGCCTCCTCGCCGACCTCGCCCTCCTCCACCTCAACTCCAACCGCTTCTGCGGCATCCTTCCTCATACGCTTCGCCGCCTCCGTCGCCTCTACGAGCTCGATCTCAGTAACAATCGCTTCGTGGGCAGTTTTCCTGACGTCGTCCTACGCCTCCCCGCCCTCCGCTTCCTCGATCTGCGATTCAATGACTTCGAAGGCTCTATCCCGCCCGCCCTCTTCCGCCGACCCCTCGATGCCATCTTCCTCAACGACAATCGGCTCCGCCACGGCATCCCCGAAACCTTAGGCGAATCCCCTGTCTCCGTCCTCGTCCTCGCCAATAATCACCTTGGCGGATGCATCCCCACCTCGATCGGCGGCATGTCGGAAACCCTAAACGAGATAATCCTCCTCGACGACGACCTCACCGGGTGCCTCCCGGTACAGATCGGGCGGCTCCGCCGAGCCACCGTCTTCGACGTTGGATTCAACAGCCTCCAAGGCCCACTGCCGGGGTCCGTCACCGGGATGAGGAGCCTCGAGCAGCTCAATGTCGCACATAACCGCCTCACTGGACGGATCCCTGACGGCGTCTGCGAACTTCCCCGGCTTAGGAACTTTAGCTACTCGTTCAACTACTTCAACGGCCAGCCCCCGGCCTGCGCCCGGAGGGGGCCGACGGTGTTTGACAGCAGAGGGAACTGCATCGCCGGCCTCCCGGAGCAGCGGCCTCTGCGGCAGTGCATCTCCCCGGGAGCCCAGCCCTTCGATTGCCGCAAGTCGAGCTGCTTCATTGGCGGCGCCACCACCTCCCCGTATCCTAAGCCCTCGCCGCCGCCGCCAAGAATTTCCATTCGTAGGCGTGTTGTCCCGCCGCCGCCTTCTCCAGTTGGGGGTGCACACAGAGGCTACTCGAAGAAACCATCCCCGCCGCCGCCGCCGTACGAATCAGCTCCTTCTACTAGAACTCACCCACCGCCGTCCTATTCAACGCCGCCGCCGTCGCATTACGGCCCATTTCATCCTCCTCCAGCTGCCACTCTACCACCACCTCACAACACTTCTTCACCGTCATCACCATCTACGCCTTTGGCATCCCCGCCGGCACCTTTCATACCATGGAAAGCACCAACATCACCGGTTCCGCCGCCACCGCCGAAGCTCCCTCCAGTCGTGGGCGTCTCCTATGCCTCCCCACCTCCGCCGGCGATACCATACTACTGATCTCCACTGTCGATCGGTCATTTCAACCCAAAAGCCCTTTTTTAATGCTCCTCTGCTGTCTCCATCATCATCTGCTTCTCCTTATTCCTGTTTCGAGATGATCATGTCGGTATTGCCATGGAATCTAAGCGTGGTTTAGTTAATTTTTACAATTATGTATCCTAAATCGATTCTAGTCTTTTTCCGTGAACCGATGGCGATCTCACCGTCTCCCGCCGCCGCCGAAGCTCCCACGAATCCTGGGCCCCTCTCTGCCTGTTCTTCGACGTTAATTGATCATGTCAAACATTCTAATTTCAGTGCTCTCTGCTGCCTCCATCATCATGTTCTTCTTCTTCCCCCGTTCTTAGATCATCTGCTCTGTTACAGTTAATGCTTGCGGTAAAGGATGTAAATCAATTCTGTCTCTCTTGCCATGCGGCGCAAGGCGATCTCCTAGTGGAGCAGGGACATCACTCGGTGCCCGTGAATGGCTTGTGTCGTCTCTCGAGGACAAGGCGGGTGGTCCACGGAGTAGCTCAACCGTGCCGTCCTGGTTCAGTGCTGAAATTTTATTGCAGTTTTTATTATCTCCTCTGCTGCGCCGTTACTGAGCTTGAAGAGGGCGTTGGTGCTCCACTTGCGCCAGGGCGACCAGCTTCGAGCACTACGGCGTGACCGAGGTTTCCATCGCGAAGCAGAACGTGGAACGGGCCATTCGTCGAACAACTCCCCGGCACGGACGCGATAGAGTGAGAAGAACCCAACAACTAATCAGGGTTGATTAGATCCAGACCATTGATGATTACCACATTATAGACGCGTGATTAAATCTATCCAAATCTCACGGCTGAATTAGCTGTAACTTATACAGCTATAAATTCACTTATTAATAATTAATTAACTTATGAGATAATAACCCGTGAAACACTTTCCATTCAATGCATGACTGTAAATAATGCAAGTCTAGTCAAACTTTTGATAAGACTACCAGTATTAGTGAGTGTTATAAAACCAATTATCTCATGAAAAGTATAAGACATACCTGCTATATATATACATTATATTAATATATGCATTTTTCTCATATTTATTTTAATATCAATACTCATTATTATAAAGTCCATATATATCACATATACATTATATTAATAAATTCATTATCTTACATTAACCAGCCATTTAATTTTTTTTATTTTAATCTCATCAAAAATATACTACTAATTTTATTTTATTTATTGATTTTTTATTTTAAAATTTATTTTAAAAAAAAAAACATGGGAGGGCACTCATGTGGCCCTTCCATGCTCCTCACCGGGTGCGCAGGTAACATTTTTTTTTGTTTTTTTTAATACCTGTGTTTAATACCACGACAACATTAATGTTTCATCACATTGGTTTTAATGTCAACATGTTGAACGCGAATGTAGATGCTCTAAGGTAACTGAATCAAGTCTATAATGAATTCAAGTTTGGTTTGATTTTTTTACTGAGGTAATTGAATCAAGTTGAATCTATAATGAATTCAAAGTTTGGTTTTATTTTTTTACTAACTTGAGTTTGGCTCAAGTTTAGTTTAAATTTGATTTATTTAAATATTATTGACCTATCAGTCCAAGTTTATTTGATTATTTGATAATTTGATAGTTTTAAGTTTATTTAATTAGTTATTAAGTTTGTTAATTTATTCATTTTAATTTTTTTTTAAAAATTATTTATCATGTTCATAAAAGTTTTATTGATAAATATGTTTTATAAGTTTTGTTCCTGAACAATGTTCACCAACACAATTCATAATTTTGTTCATTGTAGTAAAAAAGTAGAATCTATCATTCCAACGACTCTCCAACGGCTCTATACGATCGACCTCGTGAATATTAACAAGTTAAATATATGTATTCAAGTTTATTCGTTTAGTTTAATAAACTATTTAAAATTATTTATTTAATTAATTTTTGTGTATTGAAATGAAGATAAACAAGTTCTCAGATGCTAAATTTATTCATAAATATTTAGTTCATTTACCATCCTACTTTCATGATCGTGGAGCATCAAATGGCTCATATCACAGCTCATGTAACTTGGTAGAGATACTCGGTCTCTCCTTGGTTCCACATTATCCTGCCTATTTCAACTTCATTAGCTATTCATGGAACTAAGAAAGATGCGTGCCCTCCACCTTGATTTCACATCAAGTCTGACAAGAACTTGTCTAACTATGCCGGATGTTCATAGTTCACCCTCACCTAGATCAAATGCATCGATGTTCTTCAGGTGTCAATTGCCCGACCGAATTGTAAATTTCATCGGTTTTATGCATAAACTAATTGATTTTTATCGATAGTTCACTGCCATCAATGCATAGCCTACATATGCTGCCTATTTCTATGCATTCCCTTGGACCACATGAGTTTCATGCCCCAAGTTACAATTTTATAGAACCAAGCAAGACAAATAGCTTAGTAAGGCTTAAATTCCTTCAATCGAGTGTATGATAAAGGTTCGGCCGACCAAGTTATAACATTTCCATTTCCTAGTAGATTTTTGACAGTGTTTTAAAAATCAGCTTAGGTGGCTGCCTAGGCACCGCCTAAGCACTAGGCGTTAGTCAGTCACATCGAAAATATGTTAGTCGGCCAGTTAGGCAAACTTGGCGCCTAGGTGGGATTAGGCGGCCTTAGGCGTCAACTAATCGGTCGAATCGTCTAGACACCGTGAAAATAGTGCAGGGTTTTTATGATTTTTTTTTTAAAATTTGGGCTTTTAAATTTAAAACCTAATTAAAAAAAAAATATAATCATGTTTTGATGTTTGGCTCAAGCTTTATAAGCCCTAAACTTTGGTCCAACAAGAAAATTGATTTGTTGGCTTGTCCTAGTGGCTAGCACCAAACTCATGAGTGAGATAACTAGAGTGAGAGAACTTCACGAGGATGATTTTACATCCGAAGAAGAAGAAGAGGACCACATGATGATATTAAATTTGTGCCTGATAAGGAACAATTTGTTAAAAATTATAGAGAAGAAGAAGTAAAATAAATTTGTGATATTTTATTAGTCGTGTAATTTTGAACTCATTTTAAATTTGATGTTAGTATGTTGAAGTTATAGAATGTGATTTATTATACAATTTATGTTGATATCGTGAAATCCGCCTAGCAACGTCTAGTCCCTGCCTAGGCAGTCTAGACACTAAACGTTGTTCTAACGCCTAACAAATTTTAGAACCTTATTTCAACATACATAATGTCTCCACAATATTTTAGGATCACAAAAGACATTCCATGTGGTGTTGAGTTATATAAGGGACCAACATTGCATCCCATATAATTGCACCTACTCAGTAATCACAAGATACAACTTTCCTTAGTAAACAAAAAATTTAGGAAACCACTCAATTTCCAAACCACTTCCAAAAGTATAATATTAATTAATAATAATAATAGTTTTTCTTGGTACAAATTAAGAAGACATCTACTATTATTATTATAATTATTATTATTATTTTGATAATATAGATATTCTGACTCTTACAAACTTAACTAAGTTTGGAGGTGGATGGCCTTCTCCCTTGGTTGGACAAATCTGGAACACAAGAGACTCCTCACCCAATAACTAATATCTTAGATTTTTCATTCCGATCACTAAAGGAAAATATCTTACAGTGCGTCGTAGTTGAAATTTGAACAATGAGTGTTTGATTAATTTATTGAACGTCTTACCGTTGTACCATGCTCTAGGGAGACATCTCATGTCACGCCCTGGAGGAGTCCCTGTCCGAAGAAATTTCGGCAGCATCACCCCTGTACGACGGACAATCTGAAACTTTACTACATCACCATATACCTCAGCCACATGCGGCTGGAATATTAACAATAATAAACAAACAATAACATAGACATCCACGCAGTTTATATCAATTTCAGTCTCTGGCTGACACAACCACGCAGTTAAATAGTAAACAAACTAAACAGAGATAAGCAGACTCAAAATCAACCCTACTCCACTACACTCATAAAACTCAAATCCGACGATAAAATTAACTCACCTCTTCTGCCATCCAGGCAGGCATGTCGTAAAACAAATCTGAATGAAAATCATCGACAGTGCAATATCCATAACACAAAAACCATAATCCAAGTGCATCAAATAGAACTAGTCTGATAAAGAAAACCAAAAGATAAACCACACGTCCTCGCGGTCTGTAGGGGACTAGCAACTGGAACTCTCTCCTGACAGTATCAACCTGAAAAATATCAACAATGGAGGTGGGGTGAGTCCAATGCTCAGCAGGTACAACTGATATACATAGTAAAGAATTAACATCTAGCACTAATCATGCGTACAGTCTCTTGATATAAGAAGGATAAAATGCAACTGAAGTAAACAGGAGAAAATCGTACTAACCAGGACTTGAGTATAAGGACAAACAGTCCGAGAGGTATAGAAATCCTGTATGCATGTCAATCATAGGCACCCAAATAATATGCAGCATATAAATGCAGCAAACACAAACACAAGCAATAAATACATCATGCATATGATGCCAATGTCATTGTCACCCCTGACGCCAGTCAGCCAACTCACAACAAAAGTGGGATCGAGTGGGTAGGGCTGTGACGACCGTGCACTCTGCATCACTACTACTGATAAGTGACCGAGTGGACGGGATGCTGTCGGAGTACACACATACTCCTACCCCAAATCATAAATGGGGGAGCGCAGTGCTCTCATCTCCCGGTACACGATGACGGGGAGGGGTCCCTAACGTGCTACACACTGTGCCACACTACCCATGAGCGGACCAACGGAGCACCGGAAGAGCAAACTGACGTGCTACCACACTGCATCACGCTATCCATAAGCGTCACAACGGAGCACCGAACAGTGATGAAACTGGCGATGTGCTCGACAATAATGGAGCAATCCTATCACACAGCATATAATCATGCGAATGGTGCATGATCCTTCCTCAAAAAATGCGAATGGTGCATGACACTAAGCATGGTAATATACTGAATCAATCTATATACATATATGATGTGCACCATAGCAAATAAATCATATCAAGGGTACACAGATCATGTAAGGTATCAGATCTAGGTCCTGAACATGGTGAAACATGGTATATCACTACCCCTATAAGCATGTATAAGCAGGTAAGGAATAGTATGAGATGCAAAACAAGCAATCAACCAAGCATGTAAAAGGTATTGGGTAGTGATTAACCGAAACAAATAAGAAACACAATCTTTGCTATTTGTTAAATTCATTACTATACATATCAAATGACATAAGTCAAAAGTACACGCCTCCAATAAGAAATGGTCCAATCCGATAATCGAGATACTCGTCTCGCGTCAAAGACCTGTGACACCAATATAAATATATTTTATTTAGCTACAATTCCCATAAATAGCTAAATGAAATCTCTAATCCTAAATTAGGTCAAAACCCTAATCAATATATACAACCTCAATCTACTCATAATCATCCATCTAAACAATCAAATCAAAACCATATTCTATAGCATATACAAAATGCTCTACACCTTACCTCAAGTTCCACAACCGTTCTTGCTGCTGAAAAATCAAAGAGTAAATGCTGAAATAAGGAAATGTCGGCTGCTGAAGATCAGGACCCTACAACCAGAGACCATCATCCTCAATTAACACAACCCTTCCACCCAAACACATTACTGCTCACGGCAGGACACAAAACATAGCAAAAATTTCGAAAACCAAACCCTAAACCCTCACCTTCAATTCCACTACCGGACTACTGCTACCCTCAGTCTCCTTCTTGAGCTCTCGTTTTCCGGCGACTCTAGTTGTCCGCCAAGAGAGGGAAGGAGGTACAATCGCCAATGCTAGAACAGAGGAGAAATTGGCCGGCGGCGGGTTCGGGACTAAGGCACAGTGAGGTCCTTTGGTGAGGGTCGGCTCTAGCTGCACAAAGGGCAGAAGGGAGAATGGCGGCGATGTCCCGTGAGGCGGCGGTGCTGCTCGGGTCGAGAGTCGGCGGCCAGTGCTTGGTATCTCCACGGCTAGGGCGACAGGGGTCGGCGGTGGCTCTCGTCGCCGGCGGCAAAGGGAATTTAGGTACAGACGGTGTCGGTAGAAGATGAAGAGGGCAGCGTGACAAGGGAAGAAAGAACTCGGCACCTAGGGCTCGGCTAGGGCACAAGCGATTGGGGGCGGCAGAGCAGAGGAGAAGAGAAGAAAATGAGTACTCGGCCACGGCTTAAGCACAAGTGATGAATGAAAACCGCCACGGCAGCGCCGATTAAGGCAGAGAGGAGAAATCGCCGAGCGAAGGGAAAGGCTAGGGCACGCGGGAGGAATAAGAGAAAAAGAAAAAGAATAAGAAAAGAAAAAGGAAAAGAAAATAAAACTTTTCCTCATTAAAACAGGGTAGCCTAAATAGATTTTTCCGGGTCCCGTTTTTATCTTCGTTAACTCGTCCGTGCGAGCTCCGAAAAATTCTCGAAAAATTTCCAAAAATTTCGGAAAATTTCCTTATTAATATTCGTCTATTTCCGGTATTTTACATCTCATTTTATTAAAAGTTATTAGAAGAGCAATGATATGGATAAGAAAAAATCTTAAGGAAAAGCTCAAGGATAGACACATAATTCATGGCCCACTATTTCACTTTTTATAGGCCCTCATTTTATGTGTTTATTCTTGAATTTTTTCTTGAGCATATCATTTTTCTTATTAGAATTAGTAGAGAGATGTCCCTCTTTCATTTATTTTTTAAAGAGTGTCTATCTCCCACAATATATTTTACTTTATGGAATTTTCTTTATTTTTTATATTATTGTAGCAATTTTGATTTCTATAACTACTCCAACTACATAGTTATAGTAGCTACAAGACTCTAGTTGGATTTCAATCATTTGATCGTTAACTAACGTTATATAATATTGATCAAAAATAAAGTATTCAATTGTGATAGTTATGTAATTACCATATCATAGGCTATTAATATTTAAAAGTACTACATATAATGTTAACCAATGTTGATGAAAGACGAAGTGTTTATAAATGTTTCCATTATAGTTATGTACAATATAATATTAACCAATGTTGATGAAAGACGAAGTGTTTATAAATGATTCTATTATAGTTATGTAGCAATTATTAGATCGCAATTGCTATGAATTTGTAGCCGTTATAACAACATCCAAAAGTAAAGATTGATTAAAAATACTAACACAAAATAGAACATTGTTCATAGTAAATGAAAGAGAAATATCATTGTATCATTCTGATTATTCCAATGAAAAAGTACATCCTTTTGATTTGCTCATTTTTCTTCATGGATATAACTTTAAGGAAACATGAATCCCATTTTCTTTAAATCAGCGCTACATCTTCCCCTGAACAAAGCCCTCTATATACAACAAACAACATAAAGTAAAATCTTAAAACCACTAAAAGTACAAAATCTTACAACCTGTACATCCTAACTAAACCACTAAACTAATAGTCAACCCTAAAGACCTACTTTCACACAACTAGCAAGTAAACTAAAAGTTAACCTAAACAACTAATCTTAGTCAACTAGTCATATTAACACAACCACCAGAAGAAAGGAGAGAGAGAGAGAATGAACAGTTCAGATGGCAATTTTTGCTTCATTAGGTATTTGAGCTGGAGCTTCTTGTTTCACAAGAGCTCCATTGCAGCTACTTGGTCCTTGGCTGCTCCGAGATATAGCTTCATAGGTCACACCATCTTTCATCCGCTCGGGGGGTATGGCTGCCGAGGAGGAGCCTTTGTGATTTGAGATTGCAGTGGCAAGAGCAATCGGCATGAGGCAGAGGCCTTTATCTTGAAGGTACTGCATGGCTGCAGTAACATTTGTTTCCATGAGTTTCACGACTTCCTGCTCAAAGGCTAAATTGTCCTCTGTGTCCGATAGATTGAATGCTTCCTCCGGTGACGATAAGAGAGTACCGAAGCCCTGAATGATGATGAGTCAAATTGATAGTCAATAGGTATAAATTTTCTAAAGTGCAAGAGTATTGAAGAAGCAAAAGAAATAGATGCCAGAAGATGGCCGCTTGGTCTTAGGTTAAGTTAGGCGGTTCTTCACTCAATGTGCTTTTCGCTATTTAGTATTTCATGAATTGGAATCAAGAAGAAAAAAAGGTTGAGCAGACGAGAAACATAAAAACAATACAAATATCTCAGTATAGCTCAAAAGGCAGGATTCTTTCTAAAAGACATCATAGCAACTCAATTCAAATAACATGATTCCATAATATAGCAGAATCAATAAAATCGACAATGTAATACAAAATTATTCTAAAAAAATGTTAGGAATTCAAAAATACCTCCACTTGCCCATCTGTCAGTAGAGGAACAACAGCTCCAGCTGCTCCTAGCCTACTCATGCTTAGAATCTTCAATCGACATTTGAGAGAGAACATAAGACACGGAGTCAATGACAAACCTTGACTTGCAGAATCATTATCAATAGTTTGCAGAAAACAAACCTTGACTTGCAGTTGTAGGAACTTAACATAGTCAATGATTTCATCAAGCATTGATGCTTTATCAGTCTGCATGAAATGGTGGAAGACTCAGTTTTAGCAAGCCAAATTTGTAGTTTCATGAAAAAAATTTTCTGACCATGAAACAAAAACAACAAAGACTAAGATCCAAACTCTCGGCTTCTATGGTTTTTCCCCTATATTGAACTCAGTTGAGGTCTACATGGATGCTAAACCAAGATTGCCTAACCGAGGAAATGTAGAAAAAATACCTTTTTAGAGTTTGGCACAAGCTCCTGCAAGTTCTTCATCCTATCTGCAATTCTTTCTCTTCGAAGCTGTATTTAGCAGTTTATACATTGATAGATTTCAGTGTTGTATAAAGATACAATTTAGAGAGAAATCTAGATATAATTTATATCACAATAAAAAAATATCACACACTCGTTCTGCAATACTATGAGGATCAGTTGCCTGACCGCGTCTTGCTCTCACGCGTGGCTTCATAGCTCCATTGCTACCATAGGTATTGTTGTTGATTTGTTGAGATTGAGAACCGGAGATCTAATATTCAATGAGTGTGACACCATAACAATTAGTAATGCAAACACAAACAGGGTAAGAAGAGCTAGTAGAAATATACATATTCCTACCAACCTAAAGAATTGGAACAATGAGCATGATACCTGTTTATAAGTTTGAATTCCAGTCTGTCTACTTGATACTATTTCTTCTCTAGGAAAAGATGATGGATAGATATCCTGCATCTCATTTTCATCCTGCATATTAGCATTTATAATTAACCAAGATACGCTAACAAATCGAACAAAGGGGGTTTCTGTTAGATTACCTTTGTAAGTTGCAAAGTTTCAGCAGCCAAATTTATATGTTTCTCGGAAGAAAAATAAGGGAAATCTGGATCCTGGACTTCTAGATTATCCTGCAGCATCAGTTAGATATTATCAAATATTATACTAGAAGTTTCAAGTTCCGATTGTGATCTTCATACGTACTGTTGGATTTAAAGATGCAGTGGCTACACTATCCAGATGTGTAAAATGTCCATTCTCAAAACATGTTTTGTTCAAAACATTGCTATCACATTCAGCACCTTGAAATCCAATGCCATGGAAATGCCCGTGCTCTATAAACGAGGAAACATCTGAGTACCAAGTAGTAGGGTTGGAAAATGGTGGAAAAGATGGCAATTTGGTGAAGTCTCTCTCGATGGAGCTAGAAATGGGCAGTGAACAAGGAGACAATACAGATTCAATTGTTGTGTTACAATCAGGAACAAGAACCTCATTTACATGGGAACTTAGTACACAAGTCCCATCCTGCGCATGCTTATTAAAATCTTCATCAGTTGCAATTTCATCAACATGACTTGAAGTTACCATCCAAGAACAATTATTCTTCATATCTTCTCCATATACTTCAAATAAATAGTCTTCTGCCACAGGAATTCCATTAACATGACTTGACGATACCATCAATGGGGATGGATTCTTTTTCTCTTCTTGGTATGCATCGAAGGAATCAGCCAGCAAACTATTTATTTGGGATACAACCACTCCATCCCAAGGAAGCACTGAATTATCTGGCCATGATGGTTGTGATAGGAAGGGGCTGATGAAGTTATCCATTACAACCTTTTAGTTTCAGAGCTTCACAACCTAGGCAATCACAATAAGAATAGCAAAAACTCGCGATCAAATATTAACATTCATCTCCCTAGCTTGTTTTTTTTCTAACAACAAGCACTTAGCTTGATAGAAATGGCAACTAGATCAATATACTCAAACTTGTTTCATAAATACTTCTTTACCTGATTTTAAGTGCTATTCACTACTTAGATTGAAAAATTACAAGGTAATACCATTTCCTAGCACAACAAAACAACATCTAGTTAAACTTCTATCCCATGAAAATTGTCAAATTCTCCAATAACCAAATTGCTTTTGATGAGAACAACAAAACTAATACCACAGAAGTAAAGCAAATCACTACATGAGATAATAACTCATCGCGACAGAAAAAGAAGCATTTAAAAACCAAAAACAAAGCTGTATATACTTAGGTTCATTTAAGACATTGATACACCAGAAGGTGAACAGTTAACTTCCCTGTTCTATCAGCAAGCACTTAGCTTGACAGAAATGGTGACTGTACTTCTGGTCTGATAAACTCAAAACTTCTTTCATAACTACAGATTCATGTATCGAAACTTCTATCTTTACCTGATTAACTGCTAGTTAGTTATTTACTACTTAGATAAATTTTTTGTTCATCTACACACAATTTTTCCTAGCACAAAAGTGAATGTTGAAAATTGAAAAGGGAATAACTCATCGATCCAGTGGAAAATCTAAATAGAAAAGACTCACAACACAAAACGAAGTAAATTATTCTAAGAGAGAATAATTCATCGCCCTAGAACACAAGCAGAAAAAAGGAAATCAACCAAGAACAAAACTGCACGGAAAAAACAGCGAATCGATCACAATAACAATAGTTCCAACAACGCTAACCGTATGCAAAACGAAGCAAGATAGAATCGAGAAACAAGGCCATAATACAAATAAACAGGAACGAAAACAACAGAGCGAGATCAAAAATTTATGACAGTTCCGGAATCGACGGAAACTTACCTAGCGGCGTCAAATTTGCTCCGGCGATCGTTCCGACCGGGATCCGGCGAGTGGAAGAGGAGCGATCCGGAGAGGGCGGAGCAAGTGAGAGAGGACAAGGGAGAAGAAGACGAGGGAAGCCAACGGAAGCGGAGGGAAGAAAGCGAACGTGTGTGAGAGAGAAAGAAAGAGAGAGGCGAAACTAACGCCAGCTTGCTGCTTAAAATGAGAGAGAATTTTCATTTAACTACCAACAGTTTATTTATTTCACAAAACGACTTAAAAAGTTAATCTTAAATATTTTATTATTTTTTTAAAAAATAATTTTTTTGGTTATTATTCTTAAGTAATCATTTTAATCGGAAGGTTTGTATACTCAAATGCAATTAATAAACCGATTATTTCACTAACTATTAATTATGAGGATAATCATTGAAAAAGATAGTATTAGGCCATAATCCAGCTTTATTTACCACGTCCCTCCTTTTTAACTGGAGCAAAAGTTAATGGGCCGTTAGTAGTTAATTAATTGCCCGCATTTCATTCTGCCCCCTAATTCATGTACAAATTAGTAATTTTTGTAGAAAATGATGAAATATTTCAAGTACAAAAGAATTTCAACAAAATTAATTTAAATCTATTTTGAATAATTCAAAATCTATGAAGTTAAGAATTTGTAATTTATTAACCACGTTATACTCTTTGTACTTGCTATAACTATTGATGAAAAATAAAGTATTATTGCATTTATGATTCCTAAATATTATAACATAATTTTGATCAGTATTAATTAGAAAGAAAATATGCATATTACAATAACTATGAATTAGTATTGATTAGAGTTGAATTGTTATTATAACATAAGATTAATCAGTATTAAAGTGTTAATATTGTAACAATTATAAACTATAACTACAACAATATAGTTTACTAATGTTATTCAAAATTAAAATGTACATATTATAATAATAATAATTTTCTTAATAAAAAATCTTTCATCATTTAACAATCAACTATAAGAGGAATGTTTAGAATAAATATAATCTTTTTTACTACAATACAAGTTCATAGTTACTACAATAATATAAAATTTAAAAGTAATTTTAAAAAATAAAATACGTATAGATGGGTGCGATGCTTTTTGTCCTCCCCTTTTGATTCCAATAAAATAAAAGTTGTCTTTTTTTATCTATATATTATAACAGTAGGTAAATTATATGGAGTAAAATGAAAATTATGTCAAACTATGGAGCCTTATCTCTTTGATCGAGTCTTCGTGAACAAATATCGGAGTACGTGCACCTAAATGTAGCCATTTTTATATTTCAGTACAAATTTAATATCTATTTAGCTATGACGACACCTCAATGACCTCACAAATCGAAAGTAAGGGTAAAAGAGAAAAAAAATACAAAATTGAAGTGGCGGAACTAAAATTCACATTCTGCTAATGCTCTAAATATCCAGTTCAAATTGTCTCCCTCAGATCAAATGGATCTTCTCGGTCCGTTCCTCTACGATTTCTTCTCCTCGTCCTCCCCGTCGCCGGAACTCGAATCGTCGGTCGTATACTCCGTCGAGGTAACTAAATCCGCCCTTCGATCTACAGATCTGCTTTCATTTTCTCGGTTTTCAAATGAATGTCTTGGTTCGGAATTGAATCTTCGATTTCTCGGTGAAATATTCGTCAATCGTTTTTATGATGCATTGGTTAGTTGGATAATCTCGTGTTTTCCGCTGCTTCATTTGATTATTATTATCGTGAAAGTCGTCTTGGATAAGGGTTTCTCGGATAGCAGATTTGTTTTGCTTATCTTTGTCAGTTCCTCTTCTATCCCCGATCCGTTCCTCTTTTGTCGATTTCTTCTTCTTGCCCTTCCTGTGGCTGGATGTCGAAGGATCGCAAGTCACTCTCTTGAAATCTTCAAATATTTTTAGATTATTTCTTATAAAAATCAAATCATCCATGTACAAGTAAACAAGTAACATATCATCATTTTTATGATTCCCTAGAGATCATGTTCATGTGGACATTTGATAAAATTATTTGCTTTGCTAAAAATAATTTATCAATTCTACTATTCCAAGCATGAGGAACTCTTCAAGCCGTAGAGAATATTCTTCAATTGTAGTACTTTCTTTTCTTAGTTGGACACTACATAACCTAAAGCTGACTAATAAATACTTCTTTCTCCAAGTCTTCATTTTAAAAATGTAGATTTTATATCTATTTAATGAATTTTCCAATAATTTTGAGTATCAATAGAAATGGTCAACTTAATTGTTTCAAGGAGGCAACCGGTGCAAATACTTCATCGTGATCAATTCCGCCATTTGCCTATACCCCTTGACAACCAATCTTACTTTTTATTTTTCAACCTCGTCTTACTCATTTCTTTTTATTTTGTACACTTATTTCATACCAATTGTGTTCTTGTCATTCAATAATGATACTAGCTCCCATGTATCATTCTTTGCGATTGCTTTGATTTCTTCATTCATGGCATTTCTTCATTTGTTATCATAAGCAGCATCATCATATATTACACGTTCGGTTTCTACTAGTAAGCAAAAATGAATAAAATCACTTAAGTTTATCTCTTTAGTGACATCATAAATGTCACTCAAATTTCTAAATTTTTGAGACCCTTCACTCGAGCTTGCTTTATTTATTTATGAATTTTGTGGTGGTGGTATTGGTGGTGATGTCATGCCTTCTTCCTCATCATCGAGGAAAGAACTATATCCCTTATCTTTGTTTGTAGTACTGCACTCCCAAACACCTACTTCATCGAACTCCACGTCTCTACTTATGGCAATCTTCCCATTGCTTGGATTACAACTTGTAACCTTTAGAGCTTTGATCATAGCTGATGTAGAGATACTTTACACTTTTATCATCAAGCTTTGTTCTTTTCTCATCATGAACATGCATGTAGGCACTTTTTCCAAAAACCCTAAAGTGTGAAACACTTGGCTTGTATCCACTCTAAGTTTCTTGAGGTGTCATACCATGAACACTTTTGGTATGACACCGATTCATTAAGTATATTGCACAAGAGATAACCTCAACCCAATATTTATTCGACATGTTTTTGCTTTCTAACATACTCCTCACCATGTTAGAATAATTCAGTTTTTCCTCTTTGCCACTTCATTTTGTTGTGGTGAGTATGAAGTCATCATAGGATGATGATTGCAATTCTATTTACAAAAAATCTTGAATTCATTAAATATAAATTCTCCACCTCTATCGGACCGAAGAGGTTCGATTTGATTGCCACTATGTTTCTCCACCTTTAAGTTGAACCTTTTAAAGGTTCCAAATGCCCCCAGGGCGTAGCGCAGACGGTGGGCGCATGGTATCTCTGGCGTAATGGCCAGGGGTCGATTCTCAGGAACTGACGACCTGGGGTTTACCCCGCCATGCGCCTATGGCCTGTGTACCTGCATGAACCTCCCTCCATATCCGTGGGGCCGGCACTAGGGGGGCCGATAAGGTAGCGGATCTACCTTTTTTTTAAAGGTTCCAAACACCTCTGATTTGCCTCACCCAAGTTTTTAAGAATAGTCATTAATGAAAAGCACAAAGAAATTATTTCATCAAGTGATGGTGGCTTGATTGGTCTGCACACATGTGAGTGTATCAACTCCAATGAATGTTGAGCTCTCGTTAAAGGGGAGCAAATCCTCTATAACGTTTGATATAACATTTCCTATAACATTAACAATTACATACATGTCAGCTGTATCAAGTTTAATAATTATAACTTCTCTTCAAACTTTCCCATATTTATAAATTTATCACACAGTTCATGTCATGCCCCGGGGAAGTCCCTATCCGAAGAAAATTTCGGCAGCACCTCCCCTGTACGGCTGACAATCTGAAGCATTTCTACATGCACAATATACCTCAGCCATAGACGGCTGGAATAAACACACAACCACGCAGTTTATATACAGCCTACTCGGTTGATACAATAACAACATCACCACGCAGTTATATATAAAACTAACAGCCCACTCGGTTGCACCAAAACCAATCACAGTGGAAAATACAATGGACCACACATACAAACTGAAAACGAAGACTGCTAGCCGGCTAGGCTTACACCACATAACCAAAACAATACTCCAGAAACAAAACCAGAATACAAAGCTGAATACACAAATTTCATATACCAAAATAAGAATAAACAAAAGACGAAACATGTCTTCTAATGTGACGTGGGGACCGGCAGACAGGATGCTCCAAGCGACTCCGTAAACAACTTGGTACCTGAAAATAGTGTCCACGGGGGGTGAGTTCAACAACTCAGCGGGTAACAACTGATATGCATAATAAAGAAAATAACAACCCGCACTAATCATGCGTACAGTCTCCTGATATAAGAAGGGTAAATGCAACTGAAATAAGCAGGAGAAAACTGTACTAACCAGGACCAGGGTATAAGTACAACAGGGTCGTCAGACCGAGAGTGTCATAAATTCTGTATGCATGTCAATCATATGCATCCATATAAATGTAGCAAGTAAATGCAGCAAACACAAGCAATAAATGCATCATGCATATGATGCAAATGTCATGGTCACCCCTGACACCAGTCAGCCATGTCACAACACACAATGGTGAGACCGAGTGGGTAGGGCTGTGACAACCGTGCACTCTGACGTCACTGCTCCTGATGAGTGACCGAGTGGACGGGATGCTGTCGGAGTACACCTATCCTCCTACCCCAAATCATAAATGGGGGAGCACAATGCTCTCATCTCCCGGTACACGATGACGGGGAGGAATCTCTGCCGGCTACCACGATGCGTCACACTACCCATGAGCGGACCAACGGAGCCAAACAAAGTCCAACTCCCTACCGGCTACCACGCTGCTACACTAAACCAACAGAGCCAAACAGAGCAGAACCGTCTGCCGGCTACCACGCTGAGTCACCAGACCAACGAAGCCAAACAGCAGAACTGCCATACACCTGTCTGATATACCACTAACCCATGAGTGGTAGTGTGTACAGATACATGTAACTGGCGATCAACTATCGCACAACATGCAATCATGTGAGATGATGCATGATACTAAACATGACAATATCCTGAACAGCATAGCAATATACATACATAAATATATAATGTGTACCATAGGAAAATGAGTCAAATCAAGGTACACAGACCAGATAAGGTATCAAAAACCCTAGGTCCTGAACATGATAAATAACAGGGTTGTGTCACTACCTCTATAAATATGCATAATCAGGTAAATACTAACATGAGGTGCATAGCAAATAAACAAACAACCATGTAACAGATCAGGTAGTGATCAACCGAAGCAAATAAGAAAACACAATCGTTGCTATTTGTTAAAGACATTATTATGCATATCAAATGACATAAAGTCAAAGTACCCGCCTCCAAAAGAGAGATCGTGCTAAACCAATCCCTCAACGAGACGCTCGTCTCGCCTCAAAATCCTGCAAATCAAACATACAGATTTAGCTAATTACTTATGAGTTAAATGGCTAAATCACATCCTCAAACCTAATTAGGATAATCATAATCAAATACGATTATTGATTAACCACCTAAGCTACAGTTAAACTGGTTTAACTCTAATAAAGCCATCATTTACCTTAGATTAGTTTAGGTTAAACATAAACCCCTTTCCTAATCTAACAATCTATATTCCACAATCGAAATTGCATTAGATCTATGTAAAAAAACCATCCATCACCCAAACTTGTATTAGGGTTTAGTGAATACCTCTAAGATGATAACAAGGTAGCTGCTAAGGGGTAATCGAGTCTGTCCAGCGATGACAAGGTCCTGCAAATCTGGTGAAGAGGAAGCAATGAACCTCCCTGATGGAATCCCTAATGCAAGTTCCACCGAACACATCAACACTTACTGGACGGATCAAAAATCAATAAGACAGTCTATTAACAGCTTACTACAGTTTGTGTCGGCAGTGCTAGGAGCTAACCATCACCCAAAATCGGAGGTAGCTATTGGTCGATAGTAGTCGCAAGATGACTTTAGAGATTGGCGATGATGGGATCAAAGGCGACCGCTCAATATTGGTCACTGGAGGAAGAGGTAGTCGTCTGAAAGTCGATCGCAATCACATCCAGCAAACCTTGGACTCGGATCTTCACCTAAACTGAGAGATTGGAGACCGACGGCTTCGCCTCAGTTGGTGCCAAGTGCTCAACGCTAGGGCAAAGAGAAGGCAGCTCTGCTCAGCGGCCAGAAGAAGAAAACAGAAGGGAAGAAGGGTTCGGCCGGCGGAAGCTCGCGGCATCGCGTCAGCCAGAGGAGAGAAAGAGGGCGTCGGGAGGCACTAGGGCACAGGCGACTGTTGGAGTGTATACTGAAAGCCTAAGCTTTGTAAACATTCATTATGAATAAAGAATCACATTTGGTCTAATTATCTACATTTGTTTGTAGTTGTTCATTTAATTTATTGTGTAGATAACATAGTATGTGGTGTCACATACAGAAGATGATGTTATCAGTACCTTATAAATTATAAACAGTAGCTCACGACCAGAATGGAAAGGAACAAACCATTAGAAGGTCGTAGTGTAATTAGGTATTAGTTTATCTTGACTATATAATTACACTAGTACACTCAGAGTGTATTGAGTAGGACCATTTGAGGTCGTTCCTTTTATACTGACTTTATAAAGGAACAAAAACCTCAGTTATTATGGAAGTGTGTGCTCTTAATCCTAATATAATAACAAGCACATATGTTTGATATTTATTTCTTTAATTTATCAATGGGTGAGATTTAGTTCGATGAATCAATAAACCCGATAAATTGGGAAATGGTATCACTTATAGTGTGTGTTGTTGATTATAGAAGGAAACTGTGTCCTAGAGATACTAGGTTGATAATGTCCTCAAGAGGAGCTCATAAAGATTGTCATGTTAAACCCTGCAGGTGGACTTAGTCCGACATGATAATAAGGTTGAGTGGTACTACTCTTGGACTTAGATATTAATTAAATGAGTTGTCAGTAACTCACTTAATTAGTGGACATTCGATATCTTAAACACAGGGAGACTAACACACTCATAATAAGAAGGAGCCCAAAATATAATTTGGAATTGGTGCAGTAGTTCACTGATAGTTCCCTAGTGGACTGCATTATCATTGATAAAATTAAGTTGTGTGTTAAGGCGAACATGGGATGCTTAATTTTATCGGAGATCAAAACCAATTCCTCCTCTCGGTCCTATCGTAGCCTCTTATTTATAGAGTACTATACCCATATATACTTCTATACCCACCTAAAGGGGGCCGGCCAAGCTAGCTTGGGAACCAAGCTAGGGCCTAAGCTTGAGTTTAAGGTGGCGGCCCTAGCTTGAACCCAAGCTAGTAGGGCCGACCATAATTAATTAAAAGAAAATTTAATTTTAATGTTTATTATTATGTGGAAGATTTAATTTAAAGAGAATTAAAATTAAAATATCTCTCTTGTAAAAGATTTACAAAGATTAAAGAAAGAGATTAGATCTCTTTCCTTATTTATAGATTGGAGAGATGTTTTATTTTCTCTTTAAAATTATTCACATGTTAATAAAATTAAAATTATAGATATTTCCTTTTATTAACCATGAAGAGATTTTTAAAGAGAAATTTTATTTTTAAAATTTCCGGAAACAAATAAGGAAAGTTTTAATTGTTGATTGAAACTTGTCGATTTGCTTCTATTGATTTGGTGACCATCATTGTTTAATTGGAAATATTATTTTATTTTCTCAATTAAATCATGTCAAGGAAATTAAGGAAAATTTATTGTAATTAAATTTCCTAATTTACCTAGGCAAGGAATATAAAAGAAGGGGTGAGGTGCCACAATACACAACATCTATTATTCCTCTCCTCTTTTGTTCTGTGGTCGGCCATCATCTCCTTCTCTTCCTCTTGTGGTGGCCGAACCTCTCCCTCTCCTTGGAGTTCTTGTGGTGGCCGAATACTACTTGGAGAAGAAGAAGAAGAAGGAGAAAGCTAGCATCTCTTGGAGCTTGGTTAGTATTTTGGTTTTCTCCTTGGTAAAGCTTTTCTTTTGTGGCGAACCTTGCTTGGAGGAGAAGAAGGTGGTTGGTGGTTTCTCGGAAGATCGTTGCCCACACAACGTCCGAGGTTAGAAGAGAATACGGTAGAAGATCAAGAGTTTTTCTACAAGGTATAACTAGTAATTTCTATTTCCGTCATGCTAGTTATTTATGGAAATAATACCAAATACAAGAGGCTTCGTTCTAGTATTTCAATATGTTTTTCGAGTTGTGTTCTTTTGTTTCTTTCTTTTCCTTGTGATTTGATTGTTCTCTTTGGTTAACCTAAAGTTATTTTAGGAAATTAAATATTAGCTTTCTATTAAAGGTTTTGTCTAGTCGGTGGTGGTTGCTCCCATATCCAAGAAGGTGCCTCGCCACGTCGATCTTGGGAACCTTTTATGGAAATTAATATTTAATGGAATTAATAACTTAAGGAGACTTGGGTCGAACGTGTTAAATTCCGCAGGAGATCAAGTCAAAACCTAAAGAACAAATAGATTAAGTTTTGGATCAAACGTGTTAAGTTCCGGAGGCATCCAAAATTTAATTTAAAAGAACACATGGTAGCTAGGAAAGGTTCGGACCTTTGTACAAAATTTTATACAGTGGAACCTAGGTTTTCCCAGTAGCAACCAACAATTGGTATCGAGCTAGGGTTTGCCTCGTGTATTTGGTATTTAGTTTAATTATGCACATGTCATACATAATTTAGGCGGGATAATAGTAGGATGTGCTAACTTTGTGGATGCAGGATCCAACTATTATGGCTTTTAGTTAATTATGTGTGTGATTGGACCCTTGGACATGTCAAGGGCAATTTATATGTGTGTGCATGATTGTATTAAAATACAGGAGCTGTATTTAGTTTTATTAGGATTTTATTTTGATCTAGATACATGTACATTCCTTTTATGGAATATAGGATCAAAATGTAAAATTCTATTTATGTCACGGATCGAATCTTGCAAAGCGTGGAACCTTCTAAGGACCAGCGGAACTCGGAGCAAGATGGATGCGACAGCTAGACCCGGTGGCGGTGGCCAAATATGGCGGCAGCTTCGGATGACAACACACGAAGGGCGATTAAAGATAAAAGCCATAATAGTTGAAAATTAGATTTTCTATTTATTGCTTTTATATTATCTTGTGTGCATGTTAGTTTACAAGTTTAGTAGGCTAGCATAGTTAAAATTCCTCATTTATAAATAACTAAGTGGGAGAGGATTTTAAATAAATCTCATGGTCTCCATTATTGGTTTGTAAGTGATGCAAACAAGCTTCGCGGGCTCTGAGTGCCTTCCTCCATAACGGATGAGCTTGTTTGTGGATCACTAGAGCAGACTTTCATTTTGGATGACTATAGGAAATTAATTAAGAGTGTGATCTTCCCCAACGGAAGGGCATAATCTTATTAATGGACTTAGTGTCAGTAATGGTATACACTTAGACACATCTAATAGTATCCTCCCAATGAGTCACTATTATTATTTGTGTGACAAATAATACCAACTATTAATTTTATTTGTCAAAAGTTAGGTTGACAAGATAATAAAATTAATGGGTTAAACCCTCCTTTACAAATGTTGAATTTGTATACGTCCACACTAACGTGGCATACAAAATTCACGGTGTGATGAGGTGTTGGTTAATTTAAAATAGTATTGTTTGAGGAATCAATATTATTCTAAATTTAGAGTTCTGACCAAAAGTTATTTGTGATTCTTAGGATATCTTTCAACCCACTGTCCATCATACTTCAACAGAATAGACTTACTGGACCAAACTACATAGATTGGAAAAGAAACCTGGACATTGTTCTTACTGCTGAAAGCTATAAATTGAGCAGTGCCCTAATGCACCTACTGGTGAATCTACCCAAGAGGAGATTGAATATCATAGGAAATGGGTAAAAGCAGATGAGATGGCGCGGTGTTACATTTTGGCTTCAATGTCAAATGTATTGCAACATCAGCATCAAGATTTACCAACAGCCTATGATATTATGAACAATCTCAAGGAACTCTTTGGTCATCAGGATAGGGCTTCTAGGCAAGAAGCCATGAGAAAGATAATGACAGCCACCATGCAAGAGGGTACTCCTGTAAGGGATCATATCCTAAAGATGATGGCTTATCTGAACGAGATACAGATCCTTGGAGGAGAAATTGATGGGGAAACCCAGATCGATATGATCCTCCAAACGCTACCTAGAAGTTTTGAGCAGTTTTGCCTGAACTATAATATGAATAAGAGGGTTTATTCATTAGCGGAACTACTGACAGAACTTCAAGCAGCAGAAGGATTATTTCGTCACAATGCTCAAATTCACTATTATCACGCCCCAGAGGAGTCTCTGTCCGAAGAAATTTCGGCAGCATCTCCCCTGTACGGCGGACAATATGAAACTTTCTACATATCACATATACATCAGCCACAGGCGGCTAGAATGATAACAATAAATAAAAACAAACACCACGCAGTTTATAAAGATATTCAGCCTCTGACTGTCACAACCACGCAGTTAATAATAGTAATCAATAACAATAGGACTCTGACTCAAAATCCACCCTACTCCACTACACTCGTAAAGCTCAAATCCAACGAACTCACCTCTTCTGCCGTCCAGGCAGGTACGTAGTAGAATGAAATCCAATACCATATCAAAAATCCATAAAAAGGTGTCAATCCATACAATATCTATAGGAAAAATCCAAAGACAATACTAAAACAAAGTCTGATATAGAAAAAGGCCAAAAATAAAACCAATAACGAACTAGTAGAGAACTAGCTCTACGTGCATATGGGGGGCCAGCGACTGGAACTGCTCCGGACAGCCTCAACCTGAAAATATCAACAATGGAGGCGGGGTGAGTCCAACACTCAGCAGGTACAACTGATATGCATAATAAAACAAATAACAGACAACACTAATCATGCATACAGTCTCCTGAATATGAGGAGGATAAATGCAACAGAAATGAAATCAGAAGATAACTGTACTGACCGGATCAAAGTATAAAGGTAGCAGTCGTCGGGAGTGAGTCATAATCACATGCATGTCGATCAATGCATCCAAACAAATCGACATATAAGTGCGATCACAAGTAAATAAAATGCAATAAATGCATATGTCAACCCCATACTGAAATCAATGCTCTGTGCAGCGGAGTAAGCGGGATCTTGTCGAGTACTCGTCTGTGACCCCAAATCATAAATGGGGGCTCATGCTCTCATCTCCGTTACGATGGCGGGAGGATATCTCTGGCTACCATGAGTCTCGACCAGCGGAGCCAAACAAAGTCCACCATCTGCCGGCTACGCTGCTACCCTAAATGCCAGCGGAGCCAAACAGAGCGGAACTGCCCTGAGTCACCTGACCAACGAAGCCAAACAGCAGAACCGCCACACACCAGCCAGATATACAAATCCATGGGTGATGTGTGCAGTACATGTAACTGGCGATGAGCTCAACCAAAGTAGAGCCGACAATCGTACAGCATGCAATCATGATGCATGATACTGAACATGGCAATCTCATGAATAACATGGCATGATCCATATAAATAGATACAAAGTGTGTACCACAAGAAGACGTATCAAATAGAAGGTACACAAATCGAAGAGGGTATCAAATAAACCCTAGATCCAGAATATAACAGAGCATGTGGTTAGGTCACTACCTAAGGCATATGTGATCAGGTAGATAATATGCAGTGCAGAATAAATAAGCAAACAACATGTACTAATCATGTAGTGACCAACCGAAATAAACAGGTAACACAATTACTGTTATATGTTAAACATATTATCATGCATATCAAAAGACACAAGTCAAAGTACCCGCCTCCGAAAATAGAAAGATCCAATCCAACTCCGAGATACTCGTCTCGAATCAGAGCCCTGTGTAAACAAATACATTTACTTTTATTTAGCTAGAATACAATAAATAGCTAAATAAATCCTAAATATAAATTTAGAGATAAACTCTAACCCATCAATCTCAATCTACCTAAATTAAATCAAACGGTTAATTAGGGTTAAATTTCAACTCCCTAACCCTAAGATTAGGGTAAAACCCTAATCAATATACACAACCCAAACCTACTCATATTCATCCATCTAAACAATCGAATCAAAACCATATTCTAAAGCATATATAAAATGCCCTACACCTTACCTCAAGTCAACCGAATCAAGTAGGAGGAAGTGGTGATCTCCAACAGTAACTTTCCATAGCAACCAACCTACTGTTGATGCTGGAACCAAGCAAATCCGCAACAAAGCAAACCCTAATTTGGAGTCCCCTCTTTGTCTCTCTGCCGGCAACTGATGGATGAAGAAGGAACCGGCAGTAAATCTCGGGGTTAGGCCACAGAAGGAAGGAATTCAACTAGAGTAGAAGGAAGGCGACCTGTGGTGTGCCAGCGTTGCTCTGTGAAATGGCAATCTAGGGCAGAGAAGTCTCGGCACTTGGAATCCCACGGCAGAGACCAGGGCAAAGGGGGCGGCCGCCTGCCGGCTGTGGTGACGATGAGCAACTCCACAATGAGAGAGTAGGTTTCCGACGATTGGGGTCGGCGTCGGCTTCACCTCGTCGGCGGCAGAAACTAGGGCAGAGACTAGGGCTGAGGAGCGGCTGGCCGGCACTGCTCGGTCCAGAGAATTGGCCGGTGCTAGAGCTCAGGGTGGTCGATGGTGGCTAGGGCTGACGGTCGGGCGTCACAGAGGCAGTGAGGAGGGGCGTCGGCGGTTAGGGCAAGGTGCGGCGGCGACGGCGGGCCGACGCTAGGGCACAGAAAGCCCTTGTGGTCGATGCTCGGCGTCGGCTGGGGAACGGCAGAGGAGAGGAGAGGAAGAAGATGGAGAACCGCCGAGTAGCCGGCGGTTAGGGCAAAGGGAGAGAGCTCGGGCGGCTGCTCGGGTGCGCGAGGGAGAAAACACAGAAAACGGCGCAGGGAAAAAATAAAAAGAAAAAGAAATTTAAAAGGAAAAGGAAAAGGAATAAGGAATTTATAAAAGAAACAATTCCTCGCTAAAATGGGGTAGCCTAAACAGGCTTTTCCGGACCCCATTTTTATCCCCGTTAACTCGTCCGTACGAGCTCCGAAAAATTCCCGAAAAATATCCAAAAATTCCGGAAAATTCATTTATTAATATTCCCTATTTTTTTTTCCCGGTATTTTACATTCTCCCCCACTAATAAAAATTTGGTCCCCAAATTTCAGTATCTACCATCAGCAAGTACTAATAACAAGTAACAATAATAAATGCTGAACGGTAAATTAAATCACATACCACAAGTGAAAAGATGGGGTATCGAGCTCGGAGCGTATCCTCGAGCTCCCAAGTAACTTCCTCATCCGAATGATGCTGCCATCCGACTTTAACCAGCCGGATAGTCTTGTTCCGCAACTGACGCTCTTTCCGGTCGAGAATCCGTACCGGAACCTCCTCATAAGTAATGTCAGGCTGAACTGGAACTGGAATATCTGTCAGCACATTCGTCGGGTCGGGCACGTATCTCATCAGCATGGATATGTGGAATACATCGTGCACGCCAATCAAGGACGGCGATACTACCAACTAGTGAGCTACTGCTCCAATCCTTTCTAAGATCTAGAAAGGTCCAATGTATCACAGAGCTAGCTTACCTCTGAGGTTAATCTCTTCACCCCTTTCTTGGGTGAAACTCGCAAAATTACCTGGTCACAAATGGAGAACTCTAAGAGTCTCCCACTCCGGTCAGCGTAACTCTTCTAGTAGTCATATGCCTCTAACATCTTCTGTCCGATAGTATGGACCACTTTGCCTCACGTTGAGCTCTATGAGGTCCCAACAACTGGGCCTCTCGGATTCTCGTCCTGATTAACGACTGAGCAACTATGGTAACAAGACTACCCTGCTCGGTCTATCCCTGCTCCTCAAGGTCTAACTCGGAGAAAACCCGAATCAAGTTTGTTACCACTACTCGGTGGCAAACTAAAGTCCCTCTAGACTTCTGGCTAAGTGCATCGACAACCACATTAGCTTTTCCCCGGTGATAGCTAATGGTACAAATCATAATCCTTCAAGAACTCCATCTATCTCCTCGGTCGAAGATTAAGTTCCTTCTGAGTGAACAGATATTTGAGATTCCGATGGTCAGTGAGAATCTCAATGTAATATCATACAGGTACTGCCGCCAAATCTTCAGGGCAAAAATAACAGCGGCCATCTACAGATCATGTACAGGGTAGACCTTCTCATGCTCCTTCAACCGACGAGAAGCATAAGAGACTAACATATCGTGCTGCATCAGAACAGCGCTCAAACCCTGAATAGATGCGTCGGTATAAAGGACATATCCGTCCTCTCCAAATGGTAAAAACCAAAAATCAAAGCCGACACTAGTCTCCGCTTCAGCTCCTAGAAGCTGGTCTTGCAATCCTCAGTCCAAGTAAACTTCACGTCTTTCATGGTCACGCATGAAAGTAGCATAGCTATGCGGAAGAAACCCTCGACGAAAGGTCTGTAATATCCTGCGAGTCACAAAAGACTGCGGATCTCCTACACTGATTTCGGTTGCTCCCAACGGTAACAACCTCTATCTCCTGTGGATCCACGATACACTCCTACTGGTGACCGTGTGTTCCAAACATCATAACAAAAGACAATCCAAACCAGCACTACTGATAATCACATATAGATGTTCTCGTCGAATCATCTCTAGATCTATGCAAAGATAGTGTACGTGACTCACCTCAGATCCGTAATAAACCACAACATCGTCCACAAAGATAATGGACATCTATCCAAACATCCTCGACATACCAGGATTATCGAGTCCCTGAAAACATCTAAGGCACTGTAAGCCTATATGGCAAAAACCAATACACATAATGTCTGTATCACAGACATTCCTATTCATAAGATCTCCAATAATAAATCGAAAAATCTGATCATCAATAACATAAATCACCAAAGAATAGATCCTCCAGGGTGAGAGCAACGCTCCATCACAGGAAATACTACATATGTGGGAGCAACGCTCTACCACAAGAAATCCTCAATATGTGGGAGCAACACTCCACCACAAATAATCTGAAATATGTATCTGCAATAAATATAGGAGCAATGCTCCGCTACAAGCAATCCGTGATATGTGGGAGCAATGCTCCACCACAAACAATACATAAGTGCCTAAGGCACCTAACTATCCAGTTAGAGACAGTACAAGATTTCTCTACCACAAATCACTGTGGTTAACCTAGGCTATAACAACCTAGTAAACTAATCAAATCCATCATCATCTCTATCAGCATCCTAGTGGGTCATCCACTGATAGTAAAATTAGTTGATGGGTTAATTCAACAAATGACATAATGCAGTCACTCCACATTCTGCATTCAGTATAAGTAGAATCATCACACTGCTACCAATGTATACACCTAGCACTCATGCTCACACAACATATGTATGATCAACAAAATCCTCCAATTATTATACACCAATCATACTCACAACTCAGGTATATTCAGTATGATACCTCCAACAATACATACCGAACACGTGTGCAAAATCAATGTAGGTAAAATCAACAATACACCTCAAACAACACTCACATAACATATAGTATAACCAACATATACTTCCAAATAAAACCTACTAAACCCAGGTGCACTCATAAAATCAAACATAATCAAAAAGATACCTCAGATACCACACCAAACACATATGTACATATCACAACTCAGATTAAATCGACAAAATGCCTCCAACAAAACACCACCGATGTACATATACTACATCTCGGATTTAATCAACAAGATATCTTCAATAATACCTCCAGATACATACACCCAACTACATATCTATGATTCACAAGGAACCTTCAAACCATATCAGAACATGGATACATATACTACTTGCAAATGGACAGTCTACCACAGGACTCCTACAACACATAACAATCATCATATACGTGCAATATAGACATGCAAAATCAGCATACCAGCTCAATCAAAGAGACCAACCTTATGCTACCAACACTCATGGGTTACGGGTATATCTAAACAAAATTCATGCATATGTATCAAGCATGAATACATCAATCAAAAGCAACTCAAAATGGAGCAGCCTAATCATCCAGTAACAACCCTGCTCTAAGTTCAAAGGAACTAGTATCGGACAAGAAAAATATACACAGCCGTGGTATAACATTGCAAGTCAATGTCATACCCTACCAAGACTATATCAAATGGGAAGAATTTTATCATCACAAATCCAAATGTACTCTCCCAGTATACACTAGTAACGAGTGTATCCCATAAGTGTTAAGCAATTAGCTCTACACTTCCTTACATCAGCGGGGTCATATATCCCAATGCACCCTCTAAGTTATCCCACCAGATATATACAGTCCATGGTCAAAGTTTTCATGGAATAGGATACATCGATCCTCTATAACCTATCCAAGCCGACAATGATATACGGCTGAATCCGTCCTTTCCACGTCAGTACAAAGCATGTACTCAAATGTGCTCTAGATACATAACTAAGCACAAACAACCTAAAGGTTCGAACCTCTAAAAATAGATCATGGCAATCCTCTACTGATCAACCATCAAAACTAAATCATTCATCTACTAACTAATCAAGAATACCTTAATCCTCCACAAGCAACTAAGGTATATCAAACCACAACTACCCAACTCGACAAACATAAATCAGTCTTCTACTGACCGATTTAACAAGTGTAAATCAATATTTACTGACGAAAATTAACTAAGATAAAATGGTATACAACGTTGTCAAATAACTAAACCAGTTCATGGGTCAATTCAACACTAATACATCATCTCAAACTAGAGAATGTCAATCCACATAATATCATATGAATAAATGTGTACGACCCAAAAGAAAAAGCTAGAATTCAATATCATCAAGACACCCTCATTTTTTTTTTTTTTTTTTTTTTATCCTCAAAAATATCAGCCCACTAATATCAGATGAATAAGTCTCTACTCTCCATGAGGGTAAGTTAGCATTCAAAACATCAAATCATTATTTATCCACATAGTTCAATATCAGATGAAACAAATATCAATTTTATCATCCTGTTAACTAACCATAATTAACCAGATTTATTAAAATCAAAAATCTCATAGGCACATAAACTCTCTAGCTTCCAATTTATAATCTGATCACCAACTATAAACATCAACCTGTGAACACCATACATGATACTCACTATATCACCATCAATGACAACCCAAATATAAATCATCAAATTAGTTATCCACTAATAGATCATCAAAACAAATATCTAATATTTGATCATCAGACAACCACATAACATTTACTCTCATAAACCATAAGAAATCAACATATCACAATATCTGATCTCACAAAATCCCTCAACCTCAAACCATTCTCAATAATGATCAAACATGGTAACTCCCAATGACCAATTCCCATCGTATCGGGTACCCAAATATCTAAAAGGTATGAGTATAAAAACTCTACTGGCTAAGTCAACAGGAGTCTATAGGTATCATCCACTACCCAGCTAATAATAGCAGAGGCTGGTATGTGCCTCCATCCCCTATGAGTAGTAACAGAAGCTAAAACTACTGATGGTATGATAAGAAAAATCACCAGAGACTATAATCCTTGATCTCTATTAAGGTCAACCATGCTCAATGGCTAACTCATCACATGTAATATGTGCTACTACAACTAAACAGGTACTACATAAAGAATGCTAATACCTATCATAAACTATTGAATTAAACATCATACCTATATGCCGTCTGGAGATGTTCCATCGCTGTCCAGTCCCCAACTTCAGACCTCAAAATTTCGAACACGAAAATCATCGATAATCCATATAATCCGAAACAGAACTCCAACACATATACATAATGGAAAAATCCGTGTAATCCAAAATAACTACCCAGTTTGCCTCGCAAACTTGGGCTAAATCCAAAAATCCAGAATACCCAAAAACAGGTATCCGATAAATCACCAGAACACCGAAAGCAGGTATCATAACCCGCTCTGATACCAAATAAATTGGTATCAGATAAATCTCAAAAATCCAACACACGAAAATCCAACAAATATCGCCAAACTTTGGCGCTCTGATACCATATCAATTGGTATCAGGTTATACCAACTATGCAAAATACGAAAACAAAGATCGTAAAAATCCAAAACACACAGCAAGTATCGTATAACTTGGCTCTGATACCACTAAATTGTCACGCCCAAGAGGAGTCTCTGTCCGAAGAAATTTCGGCAGCATCTCCCCTGTACGGCGGACAATATGAAACTTTCTACATATCACATATACATCAGCCACAGGCGGCTGGAATGATAACAAAAAACAAACACTATAAAGATATTCAGCCTCTGGCTGTCACAACCACGCAGTTAATAATAGTAATCAATAACAATAGGACTCTGACTCAAAATCCACCCTACTCCACTACACTCGTAAAGCTCAAATCCAACGAACTCACCTCTTCTGCCGTCCAGGCAGGTACGTAGTAGAATGAAATCCAATACCATATCAAAAATCCATAAAAAGGTGTCAATCCATACAATATCTATAGGAAAAATCCAAAGACAATACTAAAACAAAGTCTGATATAGAAAAAGGCCAAAAATAAAACCAATAACGAACTAGTAGAGAACTAGCTCTACGTGCATATGGGGGGCCAGCGACTGGAACTGCTCCGGACAGCCTCAACCTGAAAATATCAACAATGGAGGCGGGGTGAGTCCAACACTCAGCAGGTACAACTGATATGCATAATAAAACAAATAACAGACAACACTAATCATGCGTACAGTCTCCTGAATATGAGGAGGATAAATGCAACAGAAATGAAATCAGAAGATAACTGTACTGACCGGATCAAAGTATAAAGGTAACAGGTCGTCAGACCGAGTGAGTCATAATCCTGTATGCATGTCAATCAATTGCATCCAAACAAATGCCGCATATAAGTGCAGCAATCACAGAAATAAAATGCAATAAATGCATATGGCGACCCCATACTCGGAAATCAATGCTCCTGACAATGACTGAGTAAACGGGATGCTGTCGGAGTACTCCTATCCTCTGTCAGCTACCACGCTGAGTCTCCTGACCAACGGAGCCAAACAAAGTCCACCATCTGCCGGCTACCACGCTGCTACCCTAAATGCCAACGGAGCCAAACAGAGCGGAACTGACTGTCGGCTACCACGCTGAGTCGCCTGACCAACGGAGCCAAACAGCAGAACCGCCACACACCAGCCAGATATACAAATCCATGGGTGATGTGTGCAGTACATGTAGCTGGCGATGAACTCAACCAAAGTAGAGCCGACAATCGCACAGCATGCAATCATGATGCATGATACTGAACATGGCAATCTCATGAATAACATGGCATGATCCATATAAATAGATACAAAGTGTGTACCACAAGAAGACGTATCAAATAGAAGGTACACAAATCGAAGAGGGTATCAAATAAACCCTAGATCCAGAATATAACAGAGCATGTGGTTAGGTCACTACCTAAGGCATATGTGATCAGGTAGATAATATGCAGTGCAGAATAAATAAACAAACAACATGTACTAATCATGTAGTGACCAACCGAAATAAACAGGTAACACAATTACTGTTATATGTTAAACATATTATCATGCATATCAAAAGACATAAGTCAAAGTACCCGCCTCCGAAAATAGAAAGATCCAATCCAACTCCGAGATACTCGTCTCGAATCAGAGCCCTGTGTAAACAAATACATTTACTTTTATTTAGCTAGAATACAATAAATAGCTAAATAAATCCTAAATATAAATTTAGAGATAAACTCTAACCCATCAATCTCAATCTACCTAAATTAAATCAAACGGTTAATTAGGGTTAAATTTCAACTCCCTAACCCTAAGATTAGGGTAAAACCCTAATCAATATACACAACCCAAACCTACTCATATTCATCCATCTAAACAATCGAATCAAAACCATATTCTAAAGCATATATAAAATGCCCTACACCTTACCTCAAGTCAACCGAATCAAGTAGGAGGAAGTGGTGATCTCCAACAGCAACTTTCCATAGCAACCAACCTACTGTTGATGCTGGAACCAAGCAAATCCGCAACAAAGCAAACCCTAATTTGGAGTCCCCTCTTTGTCTCTCTGCCGGCAACTGATGGATGAAGAAGGAACCGGCAGTAAATCTCGGGGTTAGGCCACAGAAGGAAGGAATTCAACTAGAGTAGAAGGAAGGCGACCTGTGGTGTGCCAGCGTTGCTCTGTGAAATGGCAATCTAGGGCAGAGAAGTCTCGGCACTTGGAATCCCACGGCAGAGACCAGGGCAAAGGGGGCGGCCGCCTGCCGGCTGTGGTGACGATGAGCAACTCCACAATGAGAGAGTAGGTTTCCGACGATTGGGGTCGGCGTCGGCTTCACCTCGTCGGCGGCAGAAACTAGGGCAGAGACTAGGGCTGAGGAGCGGCTGGCCGGCACTGCTCGGTCCAGAGAATTGGCCGGTGCTAGAGCTCAGGGTGGTCGATGGTGGCTAGGGCTGACGGTCGGGCGTCACAGAGGCAGTGAGGAGGGGCGTCGGCGGTTAGGGCAAGGTGCGGCGGCGACGGCGGGCCGACGCTAGGGCACAGAAAGCCCTTGTGGCCGATGCTCGGCGTCGGCTGGGGAACGGCAGAGGAGAGGAGAGGAAGAAGATGGAGAACCGCCGAGTAGCCGGCGGTTAGGGCAAAGGGAGAGAGAGCTCGGGCGGCTGCTCGGGTGCGCGAGGGAGAAAACACAGAAAACGGCGCAGGGGAAAAATAAAAAGAAAAAGAAATTTAAAAGGAAAAGGAAAAGGAATAAGGAATTTATAAAAGAAACAATTCCTCGCTAAAATGGGGTAGCCTAAACAGGCTTTTTTTTTTCCGGACCCCATTTTATCCCCGTTAACTCGTCCGTACGAGCTCCGAAAAATTTCCGAAAAATATCCAAAAATTCCAGAAAATTCATTTATTAATATTCCCTATTTTTTTTCCCGGTATTTTACAACTATGCTGAAAACGGTTCTACTTCTAAACTGAAAGGAAAGAAGAAGAAGAAACAAGCTGGTTCAGCAAAGAAAGTGAATAAATCTCAGAGTACGGGATTTAAAGCTGGAATGAAGAAGCCGAAGGGCAAGTGCTTCATCTGTAAGCAGGCAGGACATTGGAAGGAACCAGAACAAAGGTATATCTCATACTCTAGTTGTTGAAACATGTTTAGCGGTGTTATCTACCAGCACCTGTTGTGTAGATACAGGAGCCACTGATCATGTCTGCAATTCCTTGCAGGGGTTCCAGGAAACCCGACGACTATCTGAAGGAGAAATTACCGTCTACATGTGCAATGCTACTAAGGTGGCAGCTGTTGCAGTGGGAGACGTCTACTTATCTTTTAGTAGAAATAGGAATTTGGTTTTAAGAAATTGTCTTTATGTACCCAGTTTTAGAAAGAATTTAATTTCAGTTTCTAAACTGTTTTTAGATGGATATTCAGTTTCTTTCAGTAACGATGTAGTTATTAAAAGAAATAAAGTGATTATCTGTTCTGGTACATTAGTTGGCAATTTGTATACTTTAAATTCAATTTCTTCCACAAAGCAAAACATGGAAATTTATAACTCATCTTCTAATTCTAATAAGAGAAAAGAATCTTCGCAAATGAACCAAGCATATCTTTGGCATCTAAGGCTTGGACATATTAACTTAAGTAGGATTCAGAGGCTTATAGCCGATGGACTTTTGAGTTCATTTGAGTTGAAAAATTTTTCAACTTGTGAATCTTGCTTGGAAGGTAAAATGACCAAGAGGCCGTTCAAGGCCAAGGGGTATAGAGCCAAAGAAGTGTTAGAGTTGGTTCACTCTGATTTGTGTGGTATATCTGTCCAGGCAAGAGGAGGTTTTGAATATTTCGTCTCTTTCATGAACGATTATTCAAGATATGGATACATTTACCTAATGCGTGAAGTCCGAGTGCTTTGATAAGTTCAAAGAATACAAGGCTGATGTGGAGAAACGACTAGGTAAAAGTATCAAGACACTACGGATCCGATCGTGGTGGCGAATACCTCTTAGGAGAGTTTAGGAATTACTTATCGCGGGATTCAATCCCAATTGTCTCCACCGGAACACCCCCAGAATGGTGTGGCGTAACGAAGGAATAGGACTCTTATGGAGATGGTTAGATCAATGATGAGTTATTCGGAACCAAATTCGCTTTGGGGATATGCTCTGGAAACAGAAGGATATCGTTCTGAACTTAGTACCTTCTAAATCAGTTTTTTCTACTCCCATAGAATTGTGGAATGGCGAAACCCGATCTAAGACATATTCGGTTGGGGTAGTCCGACACGTGTCGAAACCAGATCTTGATAAGTTAGAATCTCGAAGTTCGCGTGTTTGTAGGATATCCCAAAGGAACAAAAGGTGATTTATTTTATAGTCCTAAAGACCAGAAGGTCATTGTTAGCACCAATGCCGCTTTTAGAAGAAGACTATATAATGGATCACAAGCCCGATAGTAAAGTTGTTTTAGAAGAACTTAGAGAGGATATGTCTACTTCAATAATACAAGATGAAGTACCACAAGAGACCGCAACACGTGTCACACATAATACACAACCACGATGCCTCGTCGTAGTGGGAGGGTTGTGAACTGAAAGATTCATGTTTTGGGAGAGTCTTGGACTTGATCCCTAGTGAACAGACATATGATAAAGCACTCCAAGATATAGATGCAAGATCTTGGCAAAAGGCAATGAATTCGAAATAGAGTCCATGTACTCTAATAAGGTTTGGGAGCTTGTAGAACCACCGATGGTGTAAAGCCGTTGGATGCAAGTGGATCTACAAAGGAAAAGAGGACAGACGGAAGGTAGAAACCTTCAAAGCTAGGCTTGTTGCGAAAGGGTACACTCAGAAAGAGGGAATCGATTATGAGGAAGCCTTTTCGCCGGTAGCCATGCTTAAGTCTATCCGGATACTCTTATCCATTGCTGCTCATATGGATTATGAGATTTGGCAAATGGATGTCAAGACAGCTTTCCTTAATGGAAGTCTTGAAGAGAACATCCATATGAAGCAACCAGAAGGATTTATTGAAAAAGGCAAAGAACATCTAGTATGCAAGCTCAATCGGTCCATTTATGGACTGAAGCAAGCTTCAAGGTCTTGGAACATCCGGTTTAATGAAGTAATCCAGTCATATGGATTTATTCAAAGTCCGGATGAGTCTTGTGTATATAATAAGTGTAACGGAAATGTGGTGGTTTTTCTTGTACTATACGTAGATGATATTTTGTTAATTGGCAACAATGTCAAGGTATTATCAGACGTAAGGGTATGGTTGTCCAAACAATTTGATATGAAGGACTTAGGAGAATGTGTACACATTCTTGGGATCAAAGTTATAAGGGATCGCAAGAAAAGAATGTTGTGTCTATCCCAAGCTTCATATATAGATACAATCCTTGCTCGTTTTAGCATGCAAGACTCCAAGAAAGGTTTCTTACCTTTTAGACATGGAGTAGCTCTATCTAAAGAGATGTCTCCAAAGACATCAAAAGAGATAGAGGACATGAAAGCAGTTCCTTATGCTTCGGCTGTAGGAAGCCTAATGTATGCAATGCTATATACGAGACACGATATCTATTTTGTCAGGGCATGGTTAGCAGATATCAAAGTAACCAGGACAAGGACATTAGATTGTCGTAAAGCATTTACTAAGCGGATGATTTGCTCCCGTGGGTTACACTTGATTTTCAATTCGATAGGGACAATAGTAAGTCTACATCGGGCTATGTGTTTACTTTAGAGGTGGAGCCATTTCATGGAGGAGTGTTAGCAATGCGTTTCGGACTCAACCATGGAAGTCGAGTATGTAGCACCTCCGAGGCAGCTAAAGAAGCGGATGGCTCAGAACTTTCTAATGGACTTAGATGTGATTCCTGGTTTGCCCAAGATCATCACAATTTATTGTGATAATAGCGGTGCAGTTGCAAACTTGAAGGAACCACGAGCTCATAAGGCGAGTAAACATATAGAGCGCAAGTACCACCTGATACGAGATATCGTGAAGCGAGGAGAAGTTGTCATCGCCAAGATTGCATCAGCGGATAACCTGGCAGATCCTTTCACTAAGGCCCTTCCGGCGAAAGCTTTCGATCGGCATGTGGAGGGAATGTGAATCAGATGTATGGTAGAAGATATGGCAGCTTAGTCATTAGTATAAGTGGGAGATTGTTGGAGTGTATACTGAAAGCCTAAGCTTTGTAAACATTCATTATGAATAAAGAATCACATTTGGTTTAATTATCTACATTTGTTTGTAGTTGTTCATTTAATTTATATTGTAGATAACATAGTATGTGGTGTCACATACAGAAGATGATGTTATCAGTACCTTATAAATTATAAACAGAAGCTCACGACCAGAATGGAAAGGAACAAACCATTAGAAGGTCGTAGTGTAATTAGGTATTAGTTTATCTTGACTATATAATTACACTAGTACACTCAGAGTGTATTGAGTAGGACCATTTGAGGTCGTTCCTTTTATACCGACTTTATAAAGAACAAAACCTCGATTATTATGGAAGTGTGTGCTCTTAATCCTAATATAATAACAAGCACATATGTTTGATATTTATTTCTTTAATTTATCAATGGGTGAGATTTAGTTCGATGAATCAATAAACCCGATAAATTGGGAAATGGTATCACTCATAGTGTGTGTTGTTGATTATAGAAGGAAACTGTGTCCTAGTGATACTAGGTTGATAATGTCCTCAAGAGGAGCTCATAAAGATTGTCATGTTAAACCCTGCAGGTGGACTTAGTCCGACATGATAATAAGGTTGAGTGGTACTACTCTTGGACTTAGATATTAATTAAATGAGTTGTCGGTAACTCACTTAATTAGTGGACATTCGATATCTTAAACACGTGGAGACTAACACACTCATAATAAGAAGGAGCCCAAAATGTAATTTGGGATTGGTGCGGTAGTTCAATGATAGTTCTCTAGTGGAATGAATTATCATTGATAAAATTAAGTTGTGTGTTGGGCGAACATGGGATGCTTAATTTTATCGGAGATCAAAACCAATTCCTCCTCTCGGTCCCTATCGTAGCCTCTTATTTATAAGTACTATACCCACATATACTCACCTTCTATACCCACCTAAAGGGGCCGGCTAGCTTGGGAACCAAGCTAGGGGCGGGTCAAGTAGGTGGTGGCCCTAACTGAACCCAAGCTAGTAGGGCCGGCCATAATTAATTTAAAAGAAAATTTAATTTTAATGTTTATTATTATGTGGAAGATTTAATTTAAAGAGAATTAAAATTAAAATATCTCTCTTGTAAAAGATTTACAAAGATTAAAGAAAGAGATTAGATCTCTTTCCTTATTTGTAGATTGGAGAGATGTTTTATTTTCTCTTTAAAATTATTCACATGTTAATAAAATTAAAATTATAGATATTTCCTTTTATTAACCATGAAGAGATTTTAAAGAGAAATTTTATTTTTTAAAATTTCCGGAAACAAATAAGGAAAGTTTTAATTGTTGATTGAAACTTGTCCAATTTGCTTCCTATTGATTTGGTCGGCCATCATTGTTTAATTGGGGAAATATTATTTTATTTTTCTCAATTAAATCATGTCAAGAAAATTAAGGAAAATTTATTGTAATTAAATTTCCTAATTTACCTAGGCCAAGGAATATAAAAGAAGGGGTGAGGGTGCCTTCACAATACACAACATCTATTATTCCTCTCCCTCTTTTGTTCCTTGGTGTGGCCGGCCATCATCTCCTTCTCTTCCTCTTGTGGTGGCCGAACCTCTCCCTCTCCCTTGGAGTTCTTGTGGTGGCCGGATACTACTCGGAGAAGAAGAAGAAGAAGGAGAGAAAGCTAGCATCTCTTGGAGCTTGGTTAGTATTTTGGTTTTTCTCCTTGGTAAAGCTTTTCTTTTGTGGCCGAACCTTGCTTGGAGGAGAAGAAGGTGGTTGGTGGTTTCTCATCTTGGAGATCGTTGCCCACACAACGTCCGAGGTTAGAAGAGGAATACGGTAGAAGATCAAGAGGTTTTTTCTACAAGGTATAACTAGTAATTTCTATTTCCGCATCATGCTAGTTATTTATGGAAATAATACCAAATACAAGAGGCTTACGTTCTAGTATTTCGAATATGTTTTTTCGAAGTTGTGTTCTTTTGTTTCTTTCTTTTCCTTGTGATTTGATTGTTCTCTTTGGTTAACCTAAAGTTATTTTAGGAAATTAAATATTAGCTTTCTATTAAAGGTTTTGTCTAGTCGGTGGTGGTTGCTCCCATATCCAAGAAGGTCATGTGCCTCGCCACGTCAGTACTGGGAACCTTTTATGGAAATTAATATTTAATGGAATTAATAACTTAAGGAGACTTGAGTCGAACGTGTTAAGTTCCGCAGGAGATCCAAGTCAAAACCTAAAAGAACAAATAGATTAAGTTTTGGATCAAACGTGTTAAGTTCCGCAGGCGATCCAAAATTTAATTTAAAAGAACACATGGTAGCTAGGAAAAGGTTTAGACCTTTGTACAAAATTTTTGTACAGTGGAACCTATAGGTTTTCCGAGTAGCAACCAACAGCGACGTGCTGGCTTCCTGTGGCCGGTGATCGGCGCACGATTCGGCATGGATGAGGGGGAGAGGAGATCGGCTTTGGGAGGAAGAATGAGAAGAGAAGAGATGGTGCACAGGCGCCGGTAGGGCAAAGATCGGCGTCGCAGGGGCTCGGGAGGAAACCTCGGGCACGGGTAAGAGCACGGCGTTGGGGAGAAAGAAAAAGAAATAGGAAAAGAAAAAGGAAATTAAGAAAATACACATTTCCTCGCTTAAATGGGTAGCCTAAACAGGTTTTCCCGGGGCCCAATTTTCATCCCCGTAAACTCGTCCATACGGTTTCCGAAAAATTCCAAAAAAATTTCTAAAAATTACGGAAAATTTTCTTATCATTATTCGTCATTTTTCGGTATTTTACAGTTCATGCCCATCAAAACACTATGCACTTTTATTATTATTATTATTATTATTATTATAAAATATCTAACTGTATTTTAGAAGCTAAAATTCCTTGCCGAAACCCTAAAAAATTCATAAAAGATCATAGCAGATATTTTGGCAAGGAATTTTAACTTATAAAATTCAGATGCTTCATTATAAAAATTAGAGCAGCTATTATCATTGGGTTTCGGTAAGATTCATTATTCTTGCATAATGAGTTTTTTGTTTTAAAATCTATATACACATTTATCATCTATTGATTATTACACATGTTCTATAAAAAAAATAGGATACAGTTGGCAAGCAATTGTCAATGTTATAGAAAATATTATACCAAATGATACAAATTCTCTATAACATTTGGTATAATATTTTCTAGAAAATTCATAATTACTTGTCAGTTGTATCCTATTTAATAATTACAATTTATCTTCAAACTTCCCTATATTATGAATTTATCCCACAATCCACATCCATAAAAATACCATGCACTTTTATTATTATTATTATATTATTATTAAAAAATATCTAACTGTATTTTAAAAGTTAAAATTCCTCGCTAAAACCTAAAATCTTCGTCATCTTCCTTGTGAGAGGCTTCATCATAAAAGATTAGAGCAGATATTATCACTGAGTTTTGGTAAGTTTCATTATTCTTGCATAATGAGTTTTTTTTTAAATCTATATGCACATTTATCATCTATTGATTATTACACACATTCTATAAAGAAGTAGGATACAATTGGCAAGCAGTTGTCAATGTTATACCAAATGTTATAGAAGATTTGCTCCCTCATCAAAGACTCCTTGGAAAAACTCTTTTTTGATAGTTCTTATAAAATTTAAACCGCATGAATTCTAGACAATTAATATAAGAATTCGAATAGGAAAAATAAGAATATATGAGCATGGATCTTTGTTTCATCGAGAATATGACATAAAAAAAGTAAATACTGTAATTACAAAGAACCTGAATGCAGCATAATTGTCATTGTTCTTCGTGTAGAGCTCGTCGATCCAACAATCCTACGGAAGAAGAAGAACGAGAATAAGGTTGGTTTTCCGAAGGAGTTAGGGTTGATGACACCGAATCCTCTTCGTCAATGGGGAACGAAAAGACGTCTCAAAGATGTCCTTATCCTCTGGAGACCAACCCTATATAAAATGAACATCTATTTTTCAATTCATCGATAATAATAGATGTAAGACTATAAGTTCATATATACTGAACATCTTGTTGGTGCGGTTAGTATTGACGGTCTAACTCAGGTTTTAATGAATAACAAAATATGGTTAAGTTAGTTTCATTGTGTTCTAACACTTTGACGAAGTGTGCAGGAGAAGTCCAGCTATGTCAATGGGCCGATCGGATAGCTAGTACGAAGTCCAGCTAGGTTGACGGACTGACCTGATAGCTAGCACGAAGTCCAGTTATGTCGACGGACTAACCTGATAGTTGGCACGAAGTCTAGACAAGTTGACAAGCTGACCGGATGTTTGGCAGGAAGTCCAGCTAGGTTGAGGAGCTGACCTGATAGCTGGTACGAAGTCCAGAAGGGTCGACGGGTTAACCGGATGTCTAGCAAGTAAGTTAAGGTAAGTCACTAGAAAGGAGTAACTTGGTGAGAACGCGCTCCCCGTTCAAGGGAATAGTAGGTGTCGATCCAACATAGAACCATTTCAGGAATCTAAGTTGAGATCGAGACTAGATTCCGGTCTCAGTGAGATGGAATCTAATTACTACTTTTTACTATAATTGTGTTAACTTCTGTTTTGCAGGGTAGTTTAGCTTTTATTTTGCTATGGACTAACACTTTCTTGTAAGAAAAGGACTTTCTAGAGAAAGGTGGTCCGGGTGCCCAGAGTTGGTCCGAGCGCCCGGAAGGCAAAAGTTATCCTGACAGCTAGGCGAGCGCTGATTGGACGGCCGACGTCACGGTCCAGGCACCCGGAAAGGATCCGGGTGCTCGGAGCATGCCTATAAAAGAAGGCCTCCATGGAGCATCAAACACAAAAGAACATCTTCCATCAATTGCTCTACTGTGTTGTGCAGGAGATGCTAAGGTTCTTCGTAAACTTGTGGCTCAAGTCTTCTTTTTCAATTGTTGTCGGTATTTCGTTTTGAGCATTCTTGTACTTACATCTGTAATCACTTTTTTAAACTGCTAGTAAATTGCCCAACGAAAGCACTCGATGAGTACGAGCCTTGGAGTAGGAGTCGACGAAGGTTCCGAAACCAAGTAAAATCGGTTTCGTGTTAGCGTTGTGTTTTGCTTTTATTTTTTCACTGCTTACTCTAACTTGATAACGAATTTTCAATCGCTATTCACCTCCTCTCTAGTGACTTCTACGATCCAACACATTTATTATCAGCAAATAGATGATAATAAGCTCATCTAATAGAGATAATTATATCAAACAATCTTCCACTTGGGCTATATGTGAGTTGTATGTGGAATACAAGTAAAACTTTAGTTGATATTGTTGGTGCGGTTAGCACTAACGGTCTAACCCAGGTTTTGATGAATAACAAAACAGGTTAAGTTAGTTTTGTTGTTGATCTAACACTCTGACCGAGTGTGCAGGAGAAGTCCAGACAGGTCGACGGGCAGACATGATATCTGGCACGAAGTCCAGCTAGGTCAACGGGCCGACCGGATAGCTGGCATGAAGTCCAAACGGGTCGATGGGCTGACCGGACGTTTGGCACGAAGTCCAGCTAGGTCGACGGGTTGAAGGGCTGACCTGACGTCTGGCAGGTAAGTAAAGGTAAGTCACTGGAGGGGAGTGACTGTGAGGACGCGTTCTCGGGAAGAGAACTTAGGCGCCGATCTGACTTAGAACCATTTTGGAACTCTAAGTCGAGATCTTGACTAGATTCCGGTCTCGGAGAGACGGAATCTAATTAACACTATTTCTGTTTACTATAACTATGCTAACAATCTATTTTGCAGGAGATATAAGTGCCTCGTACTAACGTTTTCTTGCAGGAAGGAAGCTGTTGTAAATCAAGGTTCGGGTGCCCGGGAGGTACCCGGGCGCTTGGAAGGTACCCGGGTGCCCGGAGGAGAAAACTTATCCCCAATGTCACTGTACCACGTGGAGTTCACTGATTGACTCAGTTATGTCATGGTCGAAGCGCCTTGAAGGTTCCAGGTGCCCCGAACCTCCTATATAAGGAAGGTCAAGGGTGGAGCTTCTGAATCAACTTAGAATCTACTCTTTTGTTCTCCTGCGACGCTGCGAAAGTTCTCCGACAAAGTTCTTTCTTTTCCTGTCTTATTTTCATAATTGTCGGTATTTCCTTTCTAGCATTTTTTTTTACTTAATCTTTGTAATCAATATTCGAATTGCTAGTGGATTGCCCAACGAAAGCACCCTTGTGTGTGGACCTTAGAGTAGGAGTCGACAAAGGCTCCGAACCAAGTAAATCGACTTTGTTAGCCGTGCTCTCTCTTTTTGTTTTCCGCTGCGTACTCGTACTCGAAAATTTTTATCGATATTCACCCCCTCCATCGAAATTCACGATTCAACAAGTGGTATCAGAGTAGGTACCACTCTGATTTGGTGCAACCACCAATCAGACAAGGGGTGAAGCTATTTTTTTTCTCTTCTTTCCTTGCTGGTTTTCAATTTTTCGTATTATTCTAAACTGGTATTATTACCTTTTTGGGAATTTTTTCGTTGCATTTTATCTGAATTGGTGCAACACCAATTCAACCTTTTATATTATTTCCTACCGCACTACTAATCCAAGACCAAGTCTTGGGACCTCTCTTGTCTATTTGTTTGATTGTGTGCAGATTAAAATGTCTCAGAGTGAAGGCTTCAGCACGGTACATCCTCCCCTATTCAATAGGTATGATTTTTCGTACTGGAAGAAAAGGATGGAAGTCTACCTGAAGACGGACTTCGACCAATGGCTAAGCGTCACAAAAGCCTACAGAGCACCAGTTGACAACTTCGAAAGTCTACTTGATCCGGAACAATGGACGTTAGACATAAAGAAGAAAGCATCGATGGAGAACAAGGCGATTAACACACTACAATGCGGACTGACAAGGGAAGAGCTGAACTGGGTAGGACCGCACCAGAACGCGAAAGAACTAGCGACGCTAAGGTAACGAAACGAGATTTGCTATTAAATAGAATTTTTAATATAAAAATGCAGGAAGGAGAAATTGCGAGTCAACTTCACGCGAGGATCAAGGACATCCTCAACGGGCTCCACGCGATAGGCCACCAGATGAAAAATTGAGATCTGATAAGGTATGCGTTAAACGCTTTTCCATGTAACTCTCTGTGGGCATCTATCGTGGATGCCTACAAAATTTCAAAAATCTGTCTAAATTAAAACTTGATGAACTATTTTGTGAATTAGAGTTACATGAGCAGACTAACACTAGATCCGAGAAAGGTATTGCTCTGCTTGCAGGTTCCTCCAAGGAAAGAACAAAGAACAAGCCTGAACCCAAAGACGAATCTGACCAGGATTCTGAAGATGAAGAGTACCTGGTGAACCTGGTAAGGAAAATGTTCATCAGGAGGAAAAAGAGCTTCAACAAGAAGGACCTGTAGAAGATCAGTACTCCAACTGAACCGAGAAAAGTGATGTGCTTCAGATGAAACAAGAAGGGTACTACAAGAACGAGTGTCCAAGATTGAAGAACGACAAAACGAAGCCGACCAAAAAGAAGGCCCTCAAAGCAACGTGGGACGACTCATCTTTGGAAGAATCGGAGGACGAAGATCAGAATAACCAGAGTTACCTCACACTGATGGCCCGCGAAGCAGAGTCGAAGGACTAATCGGAAGACGGGTCCGAACTCGAATCAAGCCACGAGTCCGTAGTCGTTTCCGAAGGTCCCGAAGAGGTATACCTAAATTTAAATAGAAAGTTTTTTAAAATTATTTCTTGTTTAAATAGCAAATTAGTTAAATCAGAAAATGAAAACAAATTGCTCCTTGAGGAGAACCAAATGTTGGGGTTTTTGGGTCGCGAAAACCGTTTTTTCGCGTCGCGAAAACCCCGAAACCCCCTAGCCATTGGATCCGTGCGAAGAAAACTTTCGAAAATACGAGTACAAGTTTCAAACTATGATCTACAGTAGATCTACAAAGGAAAAACATTTTATACCTTCGATGCGTGCCCTTCGCGAATCCCGCTCGTCCAAGGTACGCCGGATCTCGTGATTGTCAACGTAGACAACTCTTTAGTGATATCCACAAGAACAAGAAGTGTTCTCTAACACTCAAGGATGGAGAAGAGAGCACCACAAGTGTGCTAGCACTCTCTAGGGCTCTCGGGTAGGATTGGAAGAAGAAGAAAGGAAAAGAAGAGAACACACTCCTCTAAAATCTCTATGTGACTAAGAAGTGTTCTCTAACACTCAAGGATGGAGAAGAGAGCACCACAAGTGTGCTAGCACTCTCTAGGGCTCTCGGGTAGGATTGGAAGAAGAAGAAAGGAAAAGAAGAGAACACACTCCTCTAAAATCTCTATGTGACTTTCACTAACCTTTCTTCTTGGATTAGATTCACTCTCCTTTCTTCTCCCTTGCTTGAAAACCCACGACCAAGAGAAGAGAAGGAGCAAGAAGAGAGCTTAGGAGGAGGAAGATCACTTGAATGAGAGTTACTCTTGCAAAATGAAAGTCTTTTCATCTAATTAAGTGGTTTGTAACCTCCATGGGATACCAAGAGTCACAACTCTTGGTAACTCCCATGAGGTAGCACTTCACTTAAGTAACCATGATGATGTGGAGCATCATCATTGGTCCACTTAATGCCAACTCACCAATGAGGTGATATAAAGTCAAGTCAAACTTGACTCTTCATCTTCCTCTCAAGTCAAGTCAAGTCAAACTTGACTTAATCTCTCTCATGGTTGATCTAATCCAACCATTTAATTCAAGCCAATTTAATATAATGAATCTAATTCATTTAATTAAATTGATTCAATGAGTCATAATCTAAATTAGACTCATTGAACACATGAATTAACTTGAGTCCAACTCAATTAGCCCAATTAGAATTACTCTTAATCCAATTTGATTCCTCAAATGAATCTAATCCTCTTGGTTCATCATATGAACCTAATCTCCATCCACTTGTTCTTTGTGTGTGACCCAATAGGTTCTTGTAACGTTGGCAATGCCCGTAAACTCATTTAGAAACATAAGTAATGAGCGGTATCTAGCAATACATCATTACTACCCAAGTTACAAGAATGTTGAGATCCAACATCACCTTGTGACTACTAATTGTGACTCCTCACAATATATGACAAGTGTCCTTCTATCCTAGACATCTAGATTGATCAATGTGAGGCATAAACCGTGTCATCCTCTAATCAATCTAAATCTTGAACTCCAAGTAGACTCACTCAATCAAATGAGCTCAATATCTCATATTGACTCATTTGGGCATGGCCATGCACTTCGTGGTCTCACTCTATCAAGAATACCGATGTCTCTCCCGTCATATAGGAGGGATAGATCCCATCTACATCACTCACATCCCTCCGTATAATTTGGTACATACCCAGTAATCACCTTTATAGTCCACCCAGTTACGGGTGACGTTTGACGAAACTAAAGTACATAACTCCTTATGTAGGGAACCATGGTGACTTCAGGTCTAAGGACTAGTAGTCATACTAATAGCCATATGAGAAAGTATATGACACTCATATAACGATCCATGATACTTTCTCATGGCGGGTCATTCAGTATACATTCTCCAATGCATACCCATGTGTCAACTTGATATCTCTATATCCATGACTTTTGAGATCAAGTCATCGAGTTGACCTACATGCTAGTCTTATTGCATTAACATTGTCCCTGAATGTTAATACTCGACTAGAAATGATTAAGAGTAGTGTTCCCTATATCATCTCATTATCGGTTCAACTAACCGATTGATATAGGTGAGAACCTTCTACTCAAGAATATTATTATACTTAGTTTATTTGGCACCAATACAAGTAAGTATAATAACTAAAAACAAAATGTCTTTATTTATATAGAATATGATACAAGTCCAAAATACAATCATCAAATGATTGGCTCTAGGGCTCTAGCTAACAATCTCCCACTAGCACTAGTGCCAATCAGTGTAGGCTCTAAGCCCAAATGACCTAGTGTGACCATCATGCTTCCTCTGTGCCAAAGCCTTGGTCAAGGGATCTGCGATGTTAGCCTCTGTAGGTACTCTACAAATCTTCACATCTCCTCTCTCGATGATCTCTCGAATGAGATGGAAGCGCCGTAGTATGTGTTTGGTCCGCTGGTGTGAGCGAGGTTCCTTCGCCTGTGCTATAGCTCCATTGTTGTCACAATAGAGGTCAATGGGGTCAGCAATGCTAGGAACCACCCCAAGTTCAGTGATGAACTTGCGGATCCAAACTGCCTCCTTTGCTACCTCTGATGCAGCAATATACTCGGCCTCTGTCGTAGAATCAGCTACTGTGTCCTGCTTCGAACTCTTCCAGCTCACAGCACCACCATTAATGCAAAACACGAACCCCGACTGCGATCTATAGTCATCCTGGTCGGTCTGGAAGCTAGTATCACTGTAACCCTTTACAGCTAGCTCATCATTGCCTCCATATACCAAGAAATATTCTTTAGTCCTTCTTAAGTACTTAAGAATATTCTTGACCGCTATCCAGTGACTTTCACCTGGATCTGACTGGTATCTGCTTGTCATGCTCAAAGCATACAAGACATCAGGTCGAGTACATAGCATGGCGTACATGATCGATCCTATGGCTGAGGCATAAGGGATCTGATCCATGCGGTCTCTCTCCTCTCTAGAAGAGGGACCTTGAGTCTTCGAAAGACTCACGCCATGTGACATCGACAGAAATCTCTTCTTGGAGTTCTGCATGACAAACCGAAGGAGTACCTTGTCAATGTATGTACTCTGACTTAGGCCAAGCAATCTCTTAGATCTATCTCTATAGATCTGTATCCCTAGAATGCGGGATGCCTCACCTAAGTCCTTCATTGAGAAGCAACTGCCTAGCCAAGTCTTGACAGACTGAAGCATAGGGATGTCCTTCCCAATGAGTAGTATGTCATCCACATACAATATGAGGAAGACAACTATGCCCCCTACAACCTTCTTGTAGACACAAGACTCATCTTCGTTCTTGATGAAACCAAACTGTTTGATTGCATCATCGAATCGAAGATTCCAGCTCCGAGAAGCTTGTTTTAGTCCATAAATGGACCTATGCAGCTTGCATACTCTGCTAGTATGCTGTGGATCTACAAAACCCTCAGGTTGTGTCATGTACACATCCTCGAGCAGGTTTCCATTCAGAAACGCGGTTTTGACATCCATCTGCCATATCTCATAGTCATGGTATGCTGCAATAGCAAGCATGATTCGAATGGACTTAAACATCGCTATTGGAGAAAAGGTTTCATCATAGTCAATACCATGAATCTGCTTGAAACCTTTAGCTACCAAGCAACCCTTATAGATAAGTCCATCCATGTCAGTCTTTCTCTTAAAGACCCACTTACACCCAATGGGTTTTACCCCTTCAGGTGGATCAACCAAAGTCCATACTTAGTTGGTGTACATGGATTTCATTTCGGATCTCATGGCTTCTAGCCATTTCTCGGAATCTGGTCTCATCACAGCTTCCTGATAGGTGGTAGGCTCATCCTCTATGAGCATAACGTCATCATGGTCAGACAAGAGAAATGAGTATCTCTCAGGCTGACGACGTACCCTATCAGATATGTCTACTTGAACTGGTTGTTGTTCCTCAACTCCTTGTGGAACAACATCATCCACAACGCTTTGTGGTTCCAGTTCAATTTCCATCGAGGCATCAGTGCTATTGTTCGCATCTTGAACTTCTTCAAGATCGAACGCGCTCCCACTAGTCTTTCTATAAACAAAGTCTCTTTCTAGAAAGACTCCAGTTTTTTGCCACAACTACCTTGTGCTGACTGGGAATGTAGAAGTAATATCCCTTAGTTTCCTTGGGATATCTAATGAAATAGCACTTGTCGGTTTGGGTCCTAATTTGTCTGAGACTTGATGTCGAACGTAAGCCTCGCAACCCCAAATCCTCATGAAAGATACCTGGCATCTCTCCCAGTCCATATCCTATATGGTGTCTTTATCACGGCCTTGGATGAAACTCGGTTGAGTATAAAAGCTGCCGTGTCTAAAGCATAACCCCAAAGGTATGTCGGAAGATCTGTGTGACTCATCATAGATCACACCATATCTAATATGGTACGATTCCTCCTTTCGGATACACCATTCCACTGTGGTGTTCCAGGAGGAGTGAGTTGGGATAGGATCCCACACTCGGCTAGGTAGTCACGGAACTCATGGCTAAGGTATTCTCCACCTCGATCGAATCGAAGTATCTTAATACTCTTGCCAAGCTGGTTCTGTACTTCATTCTTGAATTCTTTGAACTATTCAAAGGATTAAGACTTATGTGTCATCAAGTACACATAACCATATCTACTGAAATCATCAGTAAATGTGATGAAGTATCTATAACCGCCTCTAGCAGCAACATTGAAAGGGCCACATACATCACTATGTATGAGTCCTAACAAATCAGTTGCTCTCTCGCTATGCCCACTAAAGGGAGTCTTGGTCATCTTGCCTCATAGGCATGACTCGCATATCTCATATGATTCTAAATCAAATGAGTCCAGCAAACCATCCTTATGGAGTTGGGATAAGCGCTTGTCATTTATATAACCTAAGCGACAGTGCCAGAGGTAGGTTTGGTTCATGTCATTTGACTTGAACCTCTTGATATTTATGTTATAGATAGGGCTCTCAAGGTCTAGAATATAGAGTTCGTTTATCAGATGTGCACTACAATAGAACATATCGTTTAAATAGACGGAATGTCATTTGTTCTTTATTGTAAACGAAAATCCTTTCTTGTCCAAACAAGAAACTGAAATTATGTTCTTAGTCAAGGCAGGCACATAACAACAATCATCTAATTCTAGTACAAGCCCAGAGGGCAGAGATAGATGGTAAGTTCCTATAGTAATAGCAGCAACCCGTGCTCCATTGCCTACTCGTAGGTCTATCTCACCCTTCGTCAATGCCCTGCTATTTCTCAGCGCTTGTACATTAGTACAAATGTGTGAAGCACATCCGGTATCTAATACCCACGATGAAGAAATAGAGAGGTTGACTTCTATAACATGTATACCTGAAGTAGAAATCTTATTTCTCTTCTTCTTAAGATCTTCCAAGTATTCTTTGGAGTTCCTCTTCCAGTGCCTTGCTTGTCCTTGATATAGGTGACAAAGATGTTCAACCATATCGTAAGCGCCCATCAACTCATGTTGCTTCTGAAGCTCAGAGTTCATGGTTGCAAGCATAAGACAGGACACATCTAATGCGTCATCTTGATGCTTCTTGTAAGCATCTCGGTCTGCTCGCGTGGCAGTGGCAGGAGGAGCCTCCGGAATGGGCTGCTCCAGAACGTACAGTTTACGTTCTTGGGTGAGAACTATTCTCAGGTTCCTGTACCAGTCCAGGAAATTTGCTCCGTTGAGCTTGTCCTTCATAAGGACAGATCGCAGAGAGAAGGTGTTCGTATTCGACGTCATGTTAATCTACAACAGAAATAAATGCAGAAATAAATATCATATTCTTAATCATTTAATTAGGCCTTTAACTAAATGATGCTCCCACTGAATTCTATAATTCATGTGGGACAAGATCCATATCATACTAACACTTGAGTTAGCTTTGGCTAATACGCCCAAGACTTAGTATGATCGGTAGGTAACGATTACCAATTACATCTCTATGCAACTCTTGTTTATAGGATCAAAATCCGCATTTATATTAAAACTCGAGTTAGCTTTGGCTAATACGCCCGAGAGTTAATATATATGTGATTTTGACCTATCTTTCCAACCGTTGGAAGAATGCCTATAGTTATACTCGATCCAACCGAGTTAGCTAGGAATACTCAATCTAATTGAGTTGTACTCACCCATGCGTTGATAGGCGGGACCAAGATTGTCCCTCCGTACCCTACCAAGATAGTATGTGTTGCTCTGCTTTGGCAGATTCAACAACAACATGCGATCGAGGTAGTGGTAGGTATCACGGCATGGTAGACATTACGAGTTGATGTGATTTAGATCTAATCTAAACGATGATGCGTATCATATACTCGATAGATCTAATCTAATCGAATGGTGCATCATGTGCACGACTTAGATCTAATCTAATCGTAAGGCACTAATTAATTACTTAATTAACTAGCATGCATCACATACACACAAAACAATTAATTAAATAATTAATCAAATAATTTTGTTATTATGTCATGGCCCTACTACGATCTTCTCAAGTCAATAAGAAGATCGGATGGTCAACCTAAGGTCAATAGCTTCTCAGGCTCCTTCCTTTTGACCACCTTGTGTTGCTCGCGCCTTCCTCGTAACTCCGTCTTGAGTGGATCTTCCACCGCTCCAATTTTTGTACATTACAATTTTATAAACTCGAGTTACATTCGAGTCTAAATCTAATTTACAACAAGAATAAAATAGAAGGCACGACGCGCAGGTCGCGAATCAAAATACAGCACACACATCACATGACGGCACGCAGGCCGTATTATGAATTACAACACAAATCCAATCACATTGGGTCTTTTTGGGCCATGACTATCACAAAATTAATATATAATTCAAAATTATATATTTTCATAATTTTCTATAATTTTTTTTATAATTTTTATAATTTTATGAGTAAATTTTTCCCGACGGCCCCGTTTAGCGTTTTCGGGCGCAATCGCGGAACGAATCCCCTTGCAGGGCCAGGGGCAGCACCCCTACCCGCGATCTAACCATCGCAAGGGTTCCTTTGCGATCTAACAGCGCCTAAGCCCGCTGTCCCAAAAAAATTTGGGGCGAAACTTTGCCATTTTGGAAAATTCTTCTCGGTAGTCGAAGCCTACAAGTGCCGAAACACTTGTGCTTCGCTTCTACGAGAAAAATACCCATAAAAACTCTAAAAATCATAAAATTACAGAATATCACAGAACTGAATTTTTGTCATAAAAACAAAAACTAAACACGTACAAGCTCCGCACGTGGCTCTGATACCACTGTTGGGTTTTTCGGGCCGCGAAAACCGCTTTTTCGCGTCGCGGAAACCCCGAAACCCCCTAGCCATTGGATCCGTGCAAAGAAAACTTTCAAAAATACGAGTATGAGTTTCAAACTATGATCTACAGTAGATCTACAAAGGAAAAACATTTTATACCTTCGATGCGTGCCCTTCGCGAATCCCGCTCGTCCAAGGTACGCCGGATCTCGTGATTGTCAACGTAGACAACTCTCTAGTGATATCCACATGAACAAGAAGTGTTCTCTAACACTCAAGGATGGAGAAGAGAGCACCACAAGTGTGCTAGCACTCTCTAGGGCTCTCGGGTAGGATTGGAAGAAGAAGAAAGGAAAAGAAGAGAACATACTCCTCTAAAATCTCTATGTGACTTTCACTAACCTTTCTTCTTGGATTAGATTCACTCTCCTTTCTTCTCCCTTGCTTGAAAACCCACGACCAAGAGAAGAGAAGGAGCAAGAAGAGAGCTTAGGAGGAGGAAGATCACTTGAATGAGAGTTACTCTTGCAAAATGAAAGTCTTTTCATCTAATTAAGTGGTGTGTAACCTCCATGGGATACCAAGAGTCACAACTCTTGGTAACTCCCATGAGGTGGCACTTCACTTAAGTAACCATGATGATGTGGAGCATCATCATTGGTCCACTTAATGCCAACTCACCAATGAGGTGGCATAAAGTCAAGTCAAACTTGTCTCTTCATCTTCCTCTCAAGTCAAGTCAAGTCAAACTTGACTTAATCTCTCTCATGGTTGATCTAATCCAACCATTTAATTCAAGCCAATTTAATATAATGAATCTAATTCATTTAATTAAATTGATTCAATGAGTCATAATCTAAATTAGACTCATTGAACACATGAATCAACTTGAGTCCAACTCAATTAGCCCAATTAGGATTACTCTTAATCCAATTTGATTCCTCAAATGAATCTAATCCTCTTGGTTCATCATATGAACCTAATCTCCATCCACTTGTTCTTTGTGTGTGACCCAATAGGTTCTTGTAACGTTGGCAATGCCCGTAAACTCATTTAGAAACATAAGTAATGAGCGGTATCTAGCAATACATCATTACTACCCAAGTTACAAGAATGTTGAGATCCAACATCACCTTGTGACTACTAATTGTGACTCCTCACAATATATGACAAGTGTCCTTCTATCCTAGACATCTAGATTGATCAATGTGAGGCATAGACCGTGTCTTGCTTGCCTCCTCTATATCCATGACTCCTCTAATTGTGACTCCTCTATATCCATGACTTGTGAGATCAAGTCATCGAGTTGACCTACATGCTAGTCTTACATTAACATTGCCCCTGAATGTTAATACTCGACTAGGAATGATTAAGAGTAGTGTTCCATATATCATCTCACTATCAGTTCAACTAACCGATTGATATAGGTGAGAACCTTCTACTCAAGGACGTTATTATACTTAGTTTATTTGGCACCAATACAAGTAAGTATAATAACCAAAAACCAAATGCCTTTATTTATATAGAATATGATACAACAAGTCCAAAATACATTCATCAAATGATTGGCTCTAGGGCTCTAGCTAACACCAAAACCTCAAGGAACAAATCACAAATAATAAACCAACTCAAGATCTAACACTTGAGGAAGAAAATTTGACACTAAAATTAGAAATTAACAAATTAAAAGATATGTTAGAAAATTTTACAACAAGATCTAAAAACTTAGATCTAATCTTAAATAACCAAAAATCAATTTACAACAAAATCGGACTTGGCTATAAGTCAAGCTCAAATAAAACATTTAAATCATTAATAACCCAACACAAACCAATAAGTAAAGCTTGGGTTCCGAAAGCGTGTTTAACCACGCAAGTAGGACTTAACCAATACTACATACCCAAAGACAAAATATATTACGTAAAGTCAAATAAATCAAATAAAAAACCAGAATACAAACCTAGACCAAAAAATTCAAAATCTGAATATTTTAAAACTCACCAAAACTTAGACTATCATCAAGTAAATTATATAACTATAAAAGAAATAGATGTAAACCTAGAACGAAAAATTAAATTAAAGACCAATAATTCAAGGGGAGGCTCCAGAATAGCTGACACCTCCAAAACTAATATACCCGACAGGGTAACCCAAACTAATATACCCGGTAGGGTACTTAGGACTAACTAGAAAGGGGTTCAAGTTTAACTTGAAAAATGGTACTGGTAAAGTTTTGGATGATAGTACGTCAGAGAAGCTTAGTCTATGCATGTCTAAGAAGATATGACTTCGACCTGATGCATTTGGCTAAGCGGAACTGATCGAAACTACCCTTTATGGATCCTAACCAGTTAGACCAAGGTTTTGTACTAAGTCTAGTGGATAGGACTATTTGGAAAACCTCAAGGCATGGTGTAGCACCTGAAATTCATTCACTATTTATAATTAAAATAAATTAAAGTATTGAACAAGTTAAAATAATTAATGACAAGGAAGGGATTAATAATTCGGTTAAGGTAAGCTAGTAAATAAAAAAAATTAAAAAGTTTTATTAAATGAATACACTCATATTCGGGCAAATTAAATTCATGAATAGAATTTAATTAATATGTGTATGTGCAATCAATTTAATTATATACATGACATGGTTAAGGAGACGCACGGTTTAGAATTAGTATAAATATGATAATAAAATATTTAATTTGTGAATGAACATTTTGAGCCATAAATAGATTTTAATAAATATGATAATGGGTTATTTGATTCATGAGATAAATAAAAAGTAGAATTAATTAGTGAACGAATATTTTGAGCCATAAATAGATTTAATAGGTATGGTAATGGATTATTTGATTTGGAAATAAATGATTTAGTGGTTGGACCAAGTCATAGGCAATAATTATAAAAGAAAGAATCTTAAGAGAGGAAGAGGGTGAGATAGCTGTCGTCGGGAGAGAAGAGCCGCCCGATGTCGTGGAATTTAGTCGCAAGGAGAGAAAAAAAGAGTACATTCTTACCATCTTAGTTCAACAATTAATTTTATTAAAATAGTTTGTTCAAAAGAGGGTTATAGGTTGATTGATTGTTGGAAGGAGATATAGGTTAGGATGTTTCGATACTAGTTTTAAAAAGAAAATTATACCTTGTCTTTTTTCCACCGTGGTTAATCGTTTTTTTATAATCCAGATGAATTACGAATTATGTCGAATCAATGATATAATATGTGTAGGTACTATTTTCCCTTCATGTTGTTTATACCTTATACCTTAGTCAGAGCACATTCTAAATCTTTCTTGAGACATGAATTATATTTTATATTATGTGAATATAATATTAGATGTGAAATATGTTCAACGTATCAATTTTTTTTTTTTTTTAATGAATTTCTGGTTAAGTTCTTGGCGATTTCTCTTGACCCTTTTATCCTCCCCATCATTTCTCCTTTTACATGGTTTTGGTTGTTGAAGTCATGTGGTCTGACATTGATGAAGGGGAGGGAAGGTGCTGTTGCATTAATTTTATGTTGATTTATTGTGAAATCCTTTGCGTGCTTTTCTTCTTGGATATTAACTTTAACCTCATGTACTTGATATCTATCTAGACATGTGAGAGAAGTTCACTTTTCTTAAATTTAAAACAAATAATATCTAGGAACGAGAAAGGTGGGTGACAGTTATATGGGGAATTGGTCTAGCATGTAAATCTTGTGTAGTTGGTTTAGAAATTAGAATATTTATGCTTATTAAAATCTAGATTCTTTGGCTGTTTGAATTGAGATGTAGTTATATGAACTTCACTATCATTGTTGGGTTCGATTTAAAGACTAATTGGTATAAACGGTTAGATTATTAGTGAAAAATCAAGATACGGGTGGCATACATGAGGCTCTAAGGGTTGATTGTGTGACGAATAATAATGTAACAACCTCCCATATATGGCTATTTAATTTCCTCTACAGCACATTGTATCATAATTTAAGATTAAATGTACCTGCTATGATAATATCATGCAAATTGAGAATGGGATCAATGCTAAGCTATATCATGTTGATTTCAGCCATGGTTCGTGTTAGTGAATATGCATGTTAGAGATTTTGGAGAATTATGTATGCATGTATGTATGATATTATAAAAAAAAACATGTTTTCTTATGAGGAATGTGATTTGTCTGTGGCCAATCTATGTTTATGTATGGGTTGAGTTATGAACCGGGGACCTACGCCGGGGGAGCTTGCCAAACTATGTATGGGTTGAGTTATGAACCTGGGACCTACGCCCGGAGAGCTTGCCAAATTATGGATAGTGGGTTATTGTTGATGCAATATCCCTCAGGTCAAGGTTGACCTGGGTAACCAAGCTGAGTCTTGGTTTGGGTTTAGATGTTTGACAATAAGATATTGATTGAAGAAGAGTCAAGTAGGTCAAGCTTGACTGGATACTTGACTGGGAAGTCCTAACTGGGATGTTAGACAAAATGAAAGACCTAGTGAGTGAAGCTAGGCAGTATGAAAGTCCTGGTGAGTGAAGCCAGGCAGAAGAAAAGTCCTGGTGAGTGAAGCCAGGCAGAAGGAAGTCCTAGTGAGTGAAGCTAGGCAGATGGAAATCCTGGTGAGTGAAGCCAGGTGAAAGTCCTAGTGAGTGAAGCTAGGCAGATGGAAATCCTGGTGAGTGAAGCCAGGTGAAAGTCCTAGTTAGTGAAGCTAGGCAGATGGAAAACCCTAGTGAGTGAAGCTAGGTGAAAGTCCTGGTGAGTGAAGCCAGGCAAGGGAAAATCCAGATGGATCAAGGATGATCGGACATCTGGTGCTGGGAAGTCCAAGTAGGTCAAAGGATTGACTGGATACTTGGCATGAAAGAAAAGTCCAAGTAGGTCAAAGGGATTGTCGGATACTTGGCAAGAGAAAAGTCAAGTGGGTCAAAGGGTTGACCGGACACTTGGTAAGGGAGTCCTACAGGTCAAGGGTGACTAGATGCTAGGCATGACATACCAACAGGTCAAGGTTGGCCGGATGTTGGTTTGGGAGGTTTGGGACTTGGTTTTGGACAAAAATCAAGTGCTTTGGATCGATCGATGGATCGATCCAGCGAGATCGCTGCTGCATCGAACAGAGAGCCTCTGGATCGATCCGTGGATCGATCCAGAGGTCCCAATCGATCAGTGGATCGATTGGGACGCGGCTGCTTCGCGCGATAAGCGCTGGATCGATCCGTGGATCGATCCAGGTATTTTCCCAGAGCACAGAGGCACTCTGGATCGATCCGTGGATCGATCCAAAGCCTCCTCGATCGATTGGGAACATTCGAATCGATCGGGATCCGACCGTTGGCGTCGATAAAGGCCGCAGGCGTTCATTTCCTTCGGAATCTCTTCTCCGATTCACTCCAGATCTTCGCCAGCTCCTCCACAACACTCTTAAAGCTCGTGATCGCCAGTTCTTGAAGGTTCTTGGAAGCTCTCCGAGTCAAGAGGCGGATCAAAGACAAGAAGAGAAGCTAGGGTTAGGGTTTTCTGCATTCATTGTAAGCTTTGCGCTTGTATTTTGTTTCCCTTTCCTTCTTCTTGTAACGAGAGTCTTGTAGGGCTTCTCCGCCTTTGGTAGTTACCATAAAGAAGAGTTTTATTTAGTGGAGGGTGTGTGTGTTGGTGTGGATCCTTGGATTAGTCATCTCTTGTGAGGTGGATACCAAGTAAACCAACCGTGTTAGCGTTGTTGCATTTGTTTCTGTATTTTCCGCTGCATATTCTTGAAGAAACAAGCAACGCCGAGCAACGCCAAGCACCGAGCGAACGCGACGAGCTATTCACCCCCCCCCCCCTCTAGCTACTTTTGGTCCTAACAAGTGGTATCAGAGCAAGGCCGCTCTTCACTGGAATCATCGCCGGAAGGGTCAAGCATAACAAGAAAAGCTAGAGGGGTGAAGAAGTTGAAGCAAATTCTTCAAGTTCAAGACTTTATCAAGCTCAACTTCAAGATGCAATTCCAAGATGGACTTGGATTTGACACAAGGGTGGCTCCACCATACACATCGGCAAGCTTCGATTCTTGGAGATCAAGAATCGAAAACTTTCTTATGATGGAGATAGAGCAATGGTTTGCTCTAATGGAAGGCTTCAAGGCTCCAAGAAACTCAAAGGGCAAGCTTCTAAAGAAAAGCAGATGGAGCTCAGAGCAAATTCAAAGGGGCGAGGCAAATGACAAAGTGACCAAGCTTCTGGTCAACTTATTGCCTAGCCACATCTTGGCTCGAGTTGGAGAATTCGAAGATGCCAAGGAGCTTTGGAGCAAATTGGCCAAGCTTAATGAAGAGATCCCCTCCACTGCACAAGATCATGAAGAATCCAAAGAGGGTGACTCTTTGGAGCAAGACCAAAATGAGGATTCCGAGGTTGATAGATGCTCAACCTCCGAAGAAGAGGAAATCCAAGATGCTTCATCCTCAAGGGAATGCAACGAAGGGAACAAGGAGGGAGCATACTCCTTGTTTCATATTCAAGATGATGAAGCCTCCACCTCTAGGATTGAGGGGGAGCAATCCTTGGTGACACCGGATCAAGAAGAAGGAGAAGCTTCTACATCCGGGTCAAGAGAAGAAGAGGAGGAAGAAGCTTCTACCTCCACAAGTCAAGAAAAATCAAATGGAGGAGAATCAAGGTCCTATCAAAAGGAAGTTTCTACCTCTGGATCCAAAGAAAAAGATGCCACCCCTACAAGCAAAGGTATGAATATTTCAATTAATAATAAAAATCATATAATATGTTTTGAGTGTAGGGAACATGGGCACTACAAGAGCAAGTGCCCTAAATTGACCAAGAAGAAGGGCCAAGTGGCACAAAAGGGCAAGGTGAAGCCCAAGGAGACCATCCCCGGAACGAAGAAGAGCAAGGAGCATATCATATGCTTCTCTTACAATCAAAAGGGGCATTACCGAAGTCAATGCCCCAAGGGGAAGAAGGTGGTCACGGCTCAAGGAGGCACTAGTCAAGGGGGAGCCTCTAAGGTAAAAAGGAAGGTAACTTTCATTGAGCCTATTCCCTTACAAAATGGTAAAAAGCATGCTAGGTCAAATTTCTATCATTTTAATGCTATTTACCATGAAAATAGAAAGCATGATAGCGTTAAAGAAAAACATATAGCTTTTCATGCTAAAACTACTACACCTAAAACTAGGAATGTAGGTAAAAGTCTAGGTAAAAACTCTAAGGATTGCAGCTACAAGCCTAGAAACAAAAATGCTCATGAACTTAATGGAAAACCAAAAACTAAGGACTTAGTGATGGAAAATCAAGTCTTGAGGTCAAGACTTGATAAAATTGAAAAGACCCTAAAAAGGATGGAAAATATCCTATTAGGGCAAAATGAGCATAACCTAGGTCTAGGGGTACAAAAGCCATCCAATGGCTATAGAGGTTTGGGATACAAGCCAAAGGCTAAGAAGGATGTGCCCTCTTACCATAGAGTTCCATATAGTTATGGAACAAACCCTAGGTCTAGTGGTCAAGCCAAAAATACTAAGGAAGTCATCCCTAAGAGTATTTTTGCAATAAATGTGACTAAGGCTTCTAAGAAGTCTAAGAAAGTTACAAACAAGGTCACAAGAGAGGCTATCCCTAGAGTTGACCTAGAAAGTGTGACCAAGGCTTCTAAGAAGCCCAACAAGGTCACTAGGAAGGTATCTAGGGAAGTTATCCCTAGTAAGTACCTAGAGCATCCAAGGAGCATCAATAGGTGTTGGGTTCCTAGGAGCATCTTCTCTACCCCATAGATGGGTTAGAGAGTGTCAACTCCGATTAGAAGGGTAGTTAACCCAACTTTGATGAAATTGACACTCAAGGAGCATTTTCAAGGTTTTAGTTAACCTTTGAAAATGAAATGGAATTATTGATTACTCCCTGAAAGAGTAAAATGTGCCTAATGGTGAAAAATTGTTTTTATCTTAAAATGGCACAAATTGGGAAAACCTTGAGAAATACCAAGTTGGGATTTTGGTATTCTCTTGGAAATTTAAGGCAATCCGGGCCTTGATTTATGTAATCACTCTTGAGGAAAAATGGAATATGCCAACATTTGAGGACATGTTTATTTTCAATTGGCATACATTAAATCAAGGAAATTAGAAATGCCAATTTAGGTTTTGGCATTCTCTTGAAGCACTTTAGGGCAATCTAGGTTTAAGGTGTAAGTTTAGCTAAGACTTTAAGGATACTTAGATAGTTAATCTAGGTATATTTTATTTATGCTAAATCTTGTCATGATTATTTGCCCATCATATGTCATGACATCATGTCTATTTTTACATTCATGTTTTATTATGAAAAATCCAAAAATACCATGTCATGACATTCATACATCATGTAGCAATAGGATATTTTCTTTTGAAAATTATTTTCTTTTGATGTATGCCATAACATAATCATGCATTAAGTTTAATTCCTTGTAATTAAGGACAAATGACATTTAACGACACTTATTGACAAGTGACATCCTAGGTGGATGTCTAATATTTCTAAAATGCCTAGATAAATATGCATGATCCCTAGATTAGGGCAAAAACCAAAATCTACATCTCACAAAGACTATAAGGTGACTTGTATGTGTTTTAGTGCATATTATATACAAGTGAGATGTTAGGATGATGAACAAAGCTCAAGATGTTGATTTAGTCCATTCCTTTGAGTTTTAAATTCATCAAAACACATAGTTATGTGTTTTCCCATCATTGGGAAAGCTAATGTACAAGTCATGTGCATTATGCCCAAGGAACATGATGGGATATTGGTTTTGAAAATGTTTTCAAAATGATTTTGGAAAACCTTGGTGAAGGCTATCTTTTGATAGTAATCACCATTGAATAGTTAGACACAAACTTGAAGAAAACACTAAAGTTTTTGCAAGTTCTCAAGTTTGTGTCAATCTTTGAAAATATGAAGTATTTTCATAGAAAACTATTTTTCTGTGATAGTAAACGCCCTAAATAATGTCTACACGAAATTTCATAATTTTTGGATTTTTGTAGAATTTTCTAGGGTTTCTGAAGTTGACTGAAATGGAATTTCAGCAACTATCAGAGCTCCGATCGATCCATGGATCGATTGGAGTTCCTGAATCGATCCATGGATCGATTCAAACGGCAATTCCCGTGAGCAGAAGCTCGTTGGATCGATCAGCCGATCGATCCAGGGAGTCTGAATCGATCAGTGGATCGATTCAGAAAGGTTCAATCGATTGGAACCCAACTTCAATCGATCCAAGTTGCTGGTTTTGGCTGGGAAGGCCTGATTTCAGCATCTTTGAACCTATTTTAGTCTAGGTAACCATTCCAAACCCCTAAAATACATTTGTATCCATAAAAAGGGTGTTTTCATATGAAAACAAGGATGAGTTGGTTAAGGAAGGCTAAGTTGAAGTTTAGGTTGAGGTGTGTTTCAAATTTTGAATATTTGAACCTCAAAACTTCTAAATTTGGGTTTCCTAATGTTTTAGGGATTCCAAGTCATTGTTGGTGCAATGACAGAAGTTACCACCATGTCTTTAGGGGGAGGGACTCTTTAAAGACATGAAAATTATTTTTTCATGAACCTTGGAAGGTGGTTAACCTTCTGTTGTGAACTTGCTCAAGGTTGAGCATTTAAACTTGAAATGGGGAGAAATGGGGAGTGGATATCCTCATTATTTCAAGTGGACACTCAAGTGGTAGATAATGCTCAAGGTTGGGTAGTTGTCTACATTGAGGGAGAAGTTAAGGATAAATGAAGGGTATGGGACCTTCATTATCGTGTTGATCACAACGAGTGATGTTGTGAACAACGATGAGCAACTCTTCAGGGGGAGAGTCTTCAACAAATGGATTTGTTGAAGTGTGCCCAGAATTGGAGCATAGGTTGATGTGTGTCCAACGATGGGTTGATGTGTGCCAATAGGGGGAGAATGTATGGTTAAGCTTAGGCCTTCATTACCTATGGGAAGGTCATAGGGGGAGAATGAAAGGACTCATGAAAGGGAGTAAGTTAGGCTTTCATTACCTAGAGGGAGTTTGCCCTCTTAGGGGGAGAATGAAGAGCTTAATTTATGCTTTCATTACCTAGTGGCATGAAGAAGGAGGCTATGGGATTAGCCTAACTTACATATGGGATTGTAAGTGTTATTGTGGTATTGTCAAACATCAAAAAGGGGAGATTGTTGGTGCAATATCCCTCAGGTCAAGGTTGACCTGGGTAACCAAGCCGAGTCTTGGTTTGGGTTTAGATGTTTGACAATAAGATATTGATTGAAGAAGAGTCAAGTAGGTCAAGGTTGATTGGATCTGGGGAAGTCCTAACTAGGATGTTAGGCAAAATGAAAGACCTAGTGAGTGAAGCTAGGCGGTGTGAAAGTCCGGTGAGTGAAGCCGGAAGAAAAGTCACAGTGAGTGAAGCCGGTGAAGGAAGTCCTAGTGGTGAAGCTAGGCAAATGGAAATCTGGTGAGTGAAGCCGGTGAAAGTCCTAGTGGTGAAGCTGGCGGATGGAAATCACGGTGAGTGAAGCCGGTGAAAGTCCTAGTGAGTGAAGCTGGGCGGATGGAAAACCCTAGTGAGTGAAGCTAGGTGAAAGTCCAGTGAGTGAAGCCGGGCAGGAAAATCCGGATGGATCAAGGATGATCGGACATCTGGTGGGAAGTCCAAGTAGGTCAAAGGATTGTTGGATACTTGGCATGAAAGAAAAGTCCAAGTAGGTCGAAGGATTGACCGGATACTTGCAGGAAAAGTCCAGTGGGTCGAAGGATTGACCGGACACTTGGTAAGGAGTCTAGCAGGTCAAGGGAGTGACTAGATGCTAGGCATGACATACCAAGGTTGACCGGATGTTTGTTTGGGAGGTTTGGGACTTGGTTTTGGACAAAATCAAGTCTTTGGATCGTCGATGGATCGATCCGGGCTCGGATCGTCGATGGATCGATCCGGACTGTCCCGAGAGCCTCGGATCGATCCGTGGATCGATCGAGGTCCCAATCGATCGATGGATCGATTGGGACGCTCGCTTGCGCGATAAGCGCTGGATCGATCCGTGGATCGATCCGGGATTTTCACAGAGGCACTCTGGATCGATCCGTGGATCGATCCAAAGCTCTCCGATCGATTGGGAACATTCGAATCGATCGGGATCCGACCGTTGGCGTCGATAAAGGCCGCAGGCGTTCATTTCCTTCGGAATCTCTTCTCCGATTCACTCCAGATCTTCGCCAGCTCCTCCACAACACTCTCAAAGCTCGTGATCGCCAGTTCTTGAAGGTTCTTGGAAGCTCTCCGAGTCAAGAGGCGGATCAAAGACAAGAAGAGAAGCTAGGGTTAGGGTTTTCTGCATTCATTGTAAGCTTTGCGCTTGTATTTTGTTTCCCTTTCCTTCTTCTTGTACCGAGAGTCTTGTAGGGCTTCTCCGCCCTTGGTAGTTACCATAAAGGAGAGTTTTATTTAGTGGAGGGTGTGTGTGTTGGTGTGGATCCTTGGATTAGTCACCTCTTGTGAGGTGGATACCAAGTAAACCAACCGTGTTAGCGTTGTTGCATTTGTTTCTGTATTTTCCGCTGCATATTCTTGAAGAAACAAGCAATGCCGAGCAACGCCAAGCACCGAGCGAACGCGACAAGCTATTCACCCCCCCCCCCCCCCCCTCTAGCTACTTTTGGTCCTAACAAAATCAAGATACGGGTGGCATACATGAGGCTCTAAGGGTTGATTGTGTGACGAATAATAATGTAACAACCTCCCATATATGGCTATTTAATTTCCTCTACAGCACATTGTATCATAATTTAAGATTAAATGTACCTGCTATGATAATATCTTGCAAATTGAGAATGGGATCAATGCTAAGCTATATCATGTTGATTTCAGCCATGGTTCGTGTTAGTGAATATGCATGTTAGAGATTTTGGAGAATTATGTATGCATGTATGTATGATGTTATAAAAAAAACATGTTTTCTTATAAGGAATGTGATTTGTCTGTGGCCAATCTATGTTTATGTATGGGTTGAGTTATGAACCGAGGACCTACGCCGGGGGAGCTTGCCAAACTATGTATGGGTTGAGTTATGAACCTGGGACCTACGCCCGGAGAGCTTGCTAAATTATGGATAGTGGGTTATGAACCGGGGACCTATGCCCGGGGAGCTTGCCAAATTATGCATGGATAGTGGATTCGTTCCAAGGTTCGGATTCCTATCAACCTAGCGCTAGGATAAATGTTTGATCAAGCAGTTATGTTACGTGGTCACTTTCATTGGACTGAACTCTACTAGAACTGTTACATTTATGTTATGAAAGCATTTAAGTTAATTTTTGTTATTTGAATAATTTTCTTATGTTTACAGCATGCAAGCTTTCGATCTACAACTCTTTCTTTGTCTAATCTAATTTAGTGGATTTGATTGTTGGCTATTATGGTTTGAATGTACTGGGTTTTTAGACTCATTATATTGTTTAATACAGGAGACGGAACCGATGAGACAGGAGGCTTTGATAATCAAGCAAACTCAGAATGACGACAGCACAACCCATAGACCCCCCTAGTTTATGTTTCCGCTTTTAATCGAAATGATGTAATAAAAGATTTAGTCCAATGAATTTTCTATAAGAACTACTAGTTGTTTATGACTTCGTCGGCTTTCATGGGATATTCATGGATTTTCCTTTATTATTAGAAAATAAATAAATAAATACTTAAATATAAAGTTATATACTAAAGAGGAAAAGGTGTTTTGTATAAAAGTATATTAGAGACATTACACATGGTTACTCTAATGATGTCCAAGTGATTCATCGTAACCTAGAAGTTTATCCAGAGAATGCCTATTTGTTGAACCCAAAGCCAGGGGCGGACCCAGGGGGGGTGGCATCGACGGTCGGCTATGAAACTCCTAATATTATAGGATTCTATCAGTGGAAATAGAGGATACTATCTCTTGTTCTATATAATAATCGCCTCTCCATGTTTGAATTTCTGGATCCGCCACTGCCCAAAGCTAAACTTGAATCTAACACAAAGTTAAACCAAACCCTAAAATTGAAAATAATTCATCTCACAAAATTATAGAATTCCCTGATTGAAAACGTAGATCGGGTGAGATGACTAAGGACTCAATTAAAATTTTAATATTAAATTAAATTAAATCAAAATTAAAATATCAAATTAAATCTAAATTAATATATTAAATTAAATCTAAATTAAAATATCAAATTAAATTAAAATTAATATATTAAATAAAATTAAAATTAAAATTAAAATATCAAATTAAAATAAAATTAATATATTAAATTGAATCAAAATTAAAATACTAAATTAAATTAAAATTAAAATTAAAATTAAACTTATTTTTTAAACTTAAAAATTTTATTTTAAAATTAAACTTAATTTTTTTAACTTAAAAATTTTATTAAACTAAATTTTTTTAAAAATTTTATTTTAAAATTAAACTTATTTTTTCAAACTTAAACTTTTATTTTAAAATTAAACTTAATTTTTTTAACTTAAAAATTTTATTTTAAAATTAAACTTAATTTTTTTAACTTAAAAATTTTATTAAACTTAATTTTTTTAACTTAAAAATTATATTTTAAAATTAAACTTATTTTTTAAAACTTAAAAATTTTATTTTAAAATTAAACTTAATTTTTTTAACTTAAAAATTTTATTAAACTATTTTTTTTAACTTAAAAACTTTATTTTAAAACTAAACTTATTTTTTTTAAACTTAAAAATTTTATTTTAAAATTAAACTTAATTTTTTTAACTTAAAAATTTTATTAAACTAAATTTTTTTAACTTAAAAATTTTATTTTAAAATTAAACTTATTTTTTTAAACTTAAAAAATTTTATTCTAAAATTAAACTTAATTTTTTTTTAACTTAAAAATTTTATTAAACTTAATTTTTTAACTTAAAAATTTTATGTTAAAATTAAACTTAATTTTTTTAACTTAAAAATTTTATTTTAAAATTAAACTTAATTTTTATAACTCAAAAATTTATTTTAAAATTAAACTTAATTTTGTTTAACTTAAAAATTTTATTTTAAAGTCAGAAACCAGGGGCGGGCGCCCCTGGTATTCCCTTCCGGGGCGCCCGGAAGGGACTCCGGGCGCCCCGCCCTAGTCAACCCCGGGCGCCCAGGAGTGGTCCGGGCGCCCGGAGCCCCTCTATAAATAGGGGTGCAGGGGCACCCTCACCCTTTGCACCACCTTCCCTTCACTCTTGTTAAGGCTCTTTCCGAGCTTTACCGCGAGAGTGATAAATTTAAAATTTTATACTGTGGTTATTTCGTTATTGTGAATCAACCGAGGTCATTATCTCTAAAAATTCTTGTCACGATGCCTCGGTAAAACCTTTCCTCGTAAGTTCTTTTTAAATATTTCACTGATTCATGCCTATTATAATTTTTTTAATTATTATTGTAGAAAACGTTCTACATCTGGTGATGGGCCCTCAACTGCTAGTATAGACCCTAGGTTCCCTACTGAAGAACTTAGGATTAAGTTTGAGTCGACCATCTACATGGCTATTAGGACTAAGTGTCTAGATAGAGAGTTCTTCTTACGTTCTTGTGTTCCAGTTATAGAGGTTATTAGCCACTATAACTTGCGGAACCTTGTTTTACTGTATTAGCTCAGTAAACATAGATCTATGTGCTGAATTTTATAATAACTTGGTTAGGGTAGATGATCTCACTTATGTTACTAGGGTAGCTGGTACAGATATTACACTATCTCCTACCACTATTCAGGACTTCTTAGAGTTATGACCATCTACGTGTCGTTTTCAGTGTTACCCCCCTAGGGATCTACCATTTGGTGATCCCTACTCACACATCACTCTGGATATGATTTATTCGTATTTTTTTCGGAGGGGAGCGTGTACCCACCAGCACTATGTTTAGGTCAGTTGGCCTTCGAGTCCATGACAATGCACTCTATAGGGTCTTAGTTTATTGCATATTACCACTATCCACTTACGACATAGCAATGATGCGTCCATTCCATTCCTTTCTTTTGTACGCACTTTCGCATAGATTAGATATAGATATTAGTGTACATATATTTCAGACCATTATCTACGTAGCTGGATATGTCACCAGCGCTCGAGTTCATATGCCGTCTTGTCATATTTTGATGGCATATTTTGCCCACCTACATATTGACGTCACCCGAGGTAATGTTCAGGCCATGACTGAGTTCGACGTCATAGGACCTAGGAGCTTCTCGTTAGAGGGTGTCCACGTAGATGATGATGATGGTGTCATGTCTTGGCGGAGGGGGCACAACACCAGCCAGACCCAGATGCCCAGGAGGTAGCAGAGCATGATGAGTTTATGGTTGCGTTATTCGACGAGGACGCTCCAGCTCCGGTACCACCTCCACCTCCAGGCCGAGCACCTCGTCCTGCACATCGCACTCTAGGCGATTGAGTTGCTGGACTCGAGCTATCCATGACGAATCTTTGGCAGGAGGTCTCGGACCTGAGACGAGATGCGATACAGGATATCTCGGACCTGAGACGAGACGTGAGACATGATATCTCGGACCTTCGACATGATCTATCCAATTCCCGAGGGGATGCCCGGACCCGTCACGCTGAGCTAATCGAGATGTTTCGTTCCTTCGGAGCCGGACCACCCGGACCACACGCCTCCTCCTCATCTTGATAGATATCCCGACCACTATGTATATTTATCATGATCACTGTACCTTGACTTTGGCATTAAGTTATGATATCTTGGACTACACCTACTTAGGTATATCTTAACTTTGAAAATAATTGATTCTGATTTGTTTAATAGATTAGGAATTTTAAAATTGCTTTCAAAAATGATAATTTTCAAACTCTAAGGTAAAATACTTTTATGTTTTCAAAATTTCCTATTTTTAGAATTTCAAAACAGTTTTAGCCTTAGACTATAAAAATTCCCTAGAAATCATGTACCCCTAGGGCTAGTATTTGAGCATCTCACCAACACCCTAGGATTCCCTTGCTTGTGATTGCCAAACATAGAAAGGGATGAAATGCATAGGCAGATTGCCTGAACTTAAGATGCTTATATCAGTGCATTGATATAAGTCTGGGCATTAAATACCAAACAGATATTAATCAAATTAAGTCATTTAGTGTAGTCAAACACTAACTGATGCTTAGACTTAACTTGACTAATCAAGTGAAGGTTGTTATCCTCTGAATAGTCAGTAAGTAGCTAACTGGTTAGACAGATGGTGTAATATCAGGTTCAGGGGGAGCAATAATTATTTTCCCGTCTATTTTGTTAAAAATAGTTTTGAAATTAGGTTTTGGAAAATATTCTTCTAAAAATGTTTTAGAAATGTGTTTATGAAACCTAACCTTTGTAAAACTAAGTTTTATATTAATTTTTTTTTGGTTTTGAAAATTGTATGTTATAAAACTTGGTTTGAAAACTAGTTTTGAAAATCGAATGTTATAAACTTAGTTTTGCAAATTAGATTTCACAACCTTAACTTTGAAAAATTAGACGTTGAACAATGAATTTTACCTGGTTTTGAAAATTATACTTTTGTAAAATTATCCTTATAGAATTTATGGTTGAAAAATGTTTCAAGTTCAAGTTTATTTTGAAAAATTTTGGAGCATATAAACTTATGTTTGGAAGTTTGGATTTTTTTGGTTAACTTTAAACGTATACTTGAATTAGTTTATAAATTTATGATTGCAATAATTATCTTTTGAAAATTAATCTGCAAACTTACTATTAAGATATGTTACTAAATTAGTTATACTTCTAACTTAGCCATTTTTCAAAACTTAGCTATTTTGGAAAAGTTATTAAAAATTACTCTTTCTAAGTTATCTTTCTTATAACTTACCTATTTTGAAAAAGAAAAGAGATACTTTTAAAAGTAAAATTTCTAATTATTTAACTCCCCTGAGTCTCCCTTGAGTCGATCTGATTTGTGTTTCCATTTTTTTTGCAATGTTTTTTATTTTGATCCATGTTTAATGTTTGATGAATGCCAAAGGGAGAGGGTTAGGTGGTTAAGTTAGCTAAAACAAATTGAAAATAAAAACTAACTTAAAAACCTGTTAATGCTTGTTTTATTTGCATTTTATACTAACTTAACCAAGTTGTCATTCCATCAAAAAGAAGGAGATTGTTAGTGCGGTTAGCACTAACGGTCTAACCCAGGTTTTAATGAATGACAAAACAGGTTAAGTTAGTTTTGTTGTTGATTTAACACTCTGACCGAGTGTGCAGGAGAAGTCCAGACAGATCGACGGGCTGACCTGATGTCTGATACGAAGTCCAGCTAGGTCGACGGGCCGACTGACACAAAGTCCAAATGGCTTGACGGGCTGACCGGATGTTTGGCACGAAGTCCAGCTAGGTCGACGGGCTGAACGGATAGCTGGCACGAAGTCCAGACGGGTCGAAGGGCTGACCTGACGTCTGGCAGGTAAGTAAAGGTAAGTCACTGGAGGGGAGTGATTGTGAGGACGCGTTCCCGGGAAGGGAACTTAGGCGCCGATCCGACTTAGAACCATTTCGGAATTCTAAGTCGAGATCTTGACTAGATTCCGGTCTCGGAGAGACGGAATCTAGTTAACACTATTTCTGTTTATTATAACTGTGCTAACAATCTGTTTTACAGGAGATATAAGTGTCTCGGACTAACTTTTTCTTGCAGGAAGGAAGCTGCTGGAAATCAAGGTCCGGATACCCGGGCGCCCGGAGGTGAAAACTTATCCCCAACGTCGCTGTACCACGTTGAGTTCACTGGTTGGCTCGGCTACGTCATGGTCAAGGCGCCCTGAAGGTTCTAGGCGCCCCGAACCTCCTATATAAGGAGGGTCAAGGGTGGAGCTTCTGAATCAACTTAGAATCTACTCTTTTGTGCTCCTGCGACACTGCGAAAGTTCTCCGACAAAGTTCTTTCTTTTCCTATCTTATTTTCATAATTGCCGGTATTTCCTTTCTAGTATTTTTGTACTTAATCTTTATAATCTTTGTCCAACGAAAGCACCCTTGTATGTGGGCCTTGGAGTAGGAGTCGACAAAGGCTCCGAGCCAAGTAAATCGACTTTGTTAGCCGTGCTCTCTCTTTTTGTTTTCTGCTGCATACTCGTACTCAAAATTTTTTATCGATATTCACCCCCCCCCCCCTCTATCGAAATTCATGATCCAATAGATATCAAACTTTATGGGGACAAGATACCCCTGTAAATAATCTGGTCTATTAACTTCATTGATATATGACTAAAAAGGTCATAGTTACTGTATATGATCGTAACAAGGCACAACAATAATCACAATACCAATGCCATTAATGACATAAATCAAGATATATATGTGTAGAGTGAAAATTACATGAAATGTGATCAGTACAGGTCAATTTTCAACTGGTCCTAAGATGTCCTCAAAAGAGGTCAAATCATATTTGCAAAATACTTTATGCTAAACTTCAATAGTAAATCATGATCAACTTTATGATTCCAAAAGAAATCTTTATCATATTTACAAACACCAAATGTTAAACATCTGTAGTAAATGATGATATCACAGTCAGAGTGTCAAACAAACATATAAATTTCCATTAATATTTTGAATTTTAAGTACATACAATAATCAAAATAAATGTTTGTCTTTATTAATCAACATAGAGAAATAAAAATAAATATAGATTTCTACTAGATAAGTTCTTCTTCCATAAGAATAACAACCATATCCACAACATGCGCATGAAACACCTTAGGCATTAAGCCTTTGGTGAGTGGATTGGCCAACATGGAATCTGTTCTAATGTGCTCTATCATAATCTGACAACTCTGAACTCTTTCTTTAACTGCTAGAAACTTGATGTCAATTTGTTTAGACTTCGACGAACTACGGTTGTTCTTAGCATAAAGTTCTGCAGCTTTATTATTACAGTAGATCCTCAGTGGCCTGTCAATATCATCAACAATCTGTAATGTTGTGATGAAGTTCTGTAGCCAAATTTTGTGATTGGATGCTTCGTAGCATGCTATTAACTCTACCCCCATAGTAGAAGTAGCTATTAGCGTCTGCTTGACGCTCTTCCAAGATATAGCCCCTCCAGTAAGCATGAAGATATATTCTGAAGTAGACCTCCTACTATCCAAGCATCCAGTAAAATCAGAATCTGAATATCCAATCACTTTCAAGTGATCTGATCTCCGATAAGTGAGCATATGTCCTTTAGTTCTTTGCAAATACTGCATCACTCTCTTTATTACTTTCTAGTGTGACGGTCCTGTGTTACTAATATATATGCCTAACATTCCCACTGTAAATGTTATATCTGGTCGAGTACAAACTTGTGCATACATGAGACTTCCCACTGCTGACGCATATGGGAATTGCTCAATCTCCTTTATTTCAAGTTCAAGCCGTGGACACTGCTGCAAGCTGAACTTGTCACCTCTTGACACAGGTGTGCCACCGAGTGTACAATTCTGCATACCATATCTTATAAGAACCTTTTCAATATAGGCTTGTTGTGAAAGTTCAAGAATGCCTCTTGAACGATCATAATAGATCTGTATGTCTAAAATAAAAGATGTTTCACCAAGATCTTTCATTTCAAAATTATCAGATAGAAATGACTTAATTTGAAGCAGATCCTTATTATTGCTCGCAAGTAATATATCATCTACATACAAAATAATATAACAAACTTGCTCCTACTGAACTTGACATATATGTACTGATCAACGGGGTTCTCTTTAAATCTAAATGAGGTAACCACTTGATCAAATTTTCGATACCACTGATGGGACGCCTGCTTTAAACCATAAATGGACTTCTTTAATCTACATATTAGGTGCTTTGAGTCTTTAGAGTCAAAGTTCTCTGGTTGCACCATATATATAGACTCCTCAATGTCTCCATTGAGGAATACAGTCTTTACGTCCATTTGATGTAGCTCTAAATCATAATGAGCTACAAGTGCCATGATTATCCTAAGGGAGTCTTTTGTCGACACAGGGGAGAAAGTCTCCTTATAATCAATGTCTTCTTTCTGAGTGAATCCCTTGGCAACAAGACGAGCCTTATACTTTTTGACATTGCCCCTTGAATCCCGCTTGATTTTAAATATCCATTTACAACCAACGAGCTTCTTTCCTTCAGGTAATTAGACAAGTTCCCAAACGACATTGTCCGCTATAGACTTCAACTCTTCTTGCATGGCGTTAATCCACCTTTCAGGGTTAGAGCATTGTTTGACTTCTTGGAAAGATGTAGGATCACTCACTAACCTTATATCAAAATCATGCTCTTGGAGATAAATATAATCACGAGAATTCATGGTTCTCCGTTCCCTTGTGGATCACCTTAAAGACACTTGTGTTTGAGGTGGTTGAGGTACTTGCTCATCAATATGAGGCAATACTTCAATTTTAGTGGCAGGTCATGGGAATATCTTGGTTCACTACACTCACTAGTTGTGTGATACCCATAATGTGCGGTATGGTAACCATACCATTACTGATCACACTAGTAGTAACCACAAGAGGATCGTCAATACTTTCCTCAAAAGATACTTCCCTTATTTTATTACTCCCACTGTCCTCAATGAACTTGGCATTTCCCGTTTTGAAGAAGAATCTATTAGAGGGATCATAAAATTTATATCCTCTTGACTTCTCAAAGTATCCTATAAAATTATAATTAATCGTTCTTGAGTCCAGTTTCCTTTCATTAGGCTTGTAAGGCCTATCTTCAGCTGGACAACTCCAGACATATAAGTGCCTAATACTAGGCTTCTTACCCGTCCACATCTCGAATGAAGTTTTAATTACTGCCTTACTTGGTACTCTATTGAGTAGGTAAATTGTAGTCTTGAGTGTACAAGGACTCTGGTAGAGAAGTGAAAGTCATCATACTTCTTACCATATCTTTTAGGGTTCTAGCTACACCATTCTAACTGGGTGTACTAGGCATGGTATACTGAGGCACAATTCTACACTCAGTAAGGTAATTCACAAAAGGTCCTGGATGTTGTTCACCTGATCCATCATATCGACCGTAATATTTACCTCCACAGTCGGATCGGACAACTTAAATTTTCTTACCTAGTTGAAGTTACTTCGGCTTTGAAAATTTTAAACATGTCCAAAGATTGTGATTTCTCATGAATAAGATACAGATAGTCAAATCTGGAATAGTTGTCTATAAAGCTAATAAAATATGTGTGTTCATTCCTGTTAGTTAGAGCCCTAGAGCCAATCATTGATGATTGTTGTATGGACTCGTTGAATCATATTCTTATATAAATAAAGGCATTTGTGTTGGTTATTATACTTACTCTTATTGGTGCCAAATAACTAAGTATAATAGCGTCCTTGAGTAGAAGGTTCTTACCTATATCAATCGATTGGTTGAATCGATAGTGAGATGATATAGGGAACACTACTCTTAATCATTCCTAGTTCAGTATTAACATTCAGGGACAATGTTAATGTAATAAGACTAGCATGTAGGTCAACTCGATGACTTGATCTCACAAGTCATGAATATAGAGATATCAAGTTGACACATGGGTATGCATTGGAGAATGTATACTGAATGACCCGCAATGAGAAAGTATCATGGATCGTTATATGAGTGTCATATACTTTCTCATGTGGCTATTAGTATGACTACTAGTCCTTGGACCTGAAGTCACCATGGATCCCTACATAAAGAGTTATGTACTTTGGTTTCCTCAAACGTCACCCGTAACTGGGTGGACTATAAAGGCGATTACTGGGTATGTAACAAATTATGCAGAGGGATGTGAGTGATGTAGATGAGATCTATCCCTCCTATATGACGGGAGCGACATCAATATTCTTGATAGAGTGAGACAACTAAGTGCATGGTCATACCCAAATCAGTCAATATGAGATGATGAACTCATTTGATTGAGTGAGTCTACTTGGAGTTCAAGATTTAGATTGATTAGAGGATGACACGGTCTATGCCTCACATTGATCAATCTAGATGTCAAGTATAGAAGGACACTTGTCATATTTTGTGAGTAGTCACAATTAGTAGTCACAAGATGATGTTGGATCTCAACATTCTTGTAACTTGGGTAGTAATGATGTGTTGCTAGATACCGCTCATTACTTATGCTTCTAAATGGGTTTAGAAGCATTGCCAACGTTACAAGAACCTATAGGGTCACACACAAAGGACAATTAGATGGAGATTAGGTTCATATGATGAACCAAGAGCATTAGATTCATGTGATGAATCAAATTGGATTAAGAGTAATCCTAATTGAGCTAATTGAGTTGGACTCAAGTTGATTCATGTGTTCAATGAGTCTAATTTAGATTATGACTCATTGAATCAATTTAATTAAATGAATTAGATTCATTATATTAAGTTGGTTTGAATCAAATGGTTAGATTAGATCAACCATGAGAGAGATTTGGTCAAGTTTGACTTGACATGAGAAGGAAGATGAAAGGTCAAGTTTGACTTGATCATTTGCCACCTCATTTGTGAGTTGGCATTAGGAGAACCAATGATGATATGCCACATCATCAAGGCTAGCACATGTGTGTGCCACCTCATGGAGGTTACAAATCCCCTTTCAATTTAATGTGGCCGGCCACATTAAATGAGAAGGAGTTACACATATGGCCGGCCACTTTTGTGAGTGAATGAGATTGATTTTTCATTCAAGCCAATTGATTCCATCATCTTCCTCCTTGCATCTTCTTGCTCTCCATCTCCTCCTCCTTGGCCGAGAACCTCTAGGAGTGCTAGCATCCCTCCATTGATTTGTTCGTGTGGATACTTCTAGAGGAGTGTCTACTTTGACACTCTCGAGACCCAGCACCCTTTGGACGAGTGGGATTGCGAAGGGCAACGCATCAAGGGTAAAATGCTCTTCTCCTAGTGTAGATCTAGGCTTTAGTAAACTCGTACTCGAATTTTTATTTTATTTTACTTCGCACGGATCCGGTGGCATGGGAATCGAGGTTTCCGCAACGCGAAAAAGCGGTTTTTGCGGCCCGAAATTCCCAACAGTTCCAAGATACCTTAGGGAATGGTCCACAAATATCCGTATGTATTAGCTCTAAAACATCACTATAACGGCTAGCCCCCTTATTCCTTTTGTTAGTGGTCTTCCCCTTGAGACAGTCTATGCAGACATCAAAGTCTGACATGTCAAGGGAATCGAGAATTCCATGTGACATTAACCCTTTCTAGGCATTGTTTTGATATATGTCCTAAACGCCTATGCCACAACATGGAAAAATTCTCGTTAGTCAATTTATGTTTCGTACCTATACTACGCATTATCACGTTGTCAACTGTAGGAGTAAAGGTGTTCAATTTATAAAGCTTATCAACCAAGGAACCATTACCAACCAACACTGAATTAAAGAAAATACTAAAAATTTCATTTCCAAATGAACAAAAATAACCTAATTGTCCAAACAAGAAATTGAAATTAAATTCCGTCGAAAAGACGGTGCAATAAATATATTTTCTAAATCTAGAAAACATTGGTTCATAAACAAAGCCTAAAAACACCAATCGACTCAACTTTAGCCTTCTTTTTATTTCCTGTATAGGTGTATCTTTCACCATCAAACGGAAGTCGGTTCCTGAGACAACCCTGCATAGTGATACTTATGTGAGTAGTAGCACCGGTATCTATCCACCAAGTGTCAGTGGGTACAATAGCTAGATTGACTTCCGAACTAACAAATTTGAGAAGTTTATCTTTCTTTACATGCCAGTTGGCATACTTGAGGTAGTCTTTTTTCATATGACCTTTCTTCTTGCAAAAGAAACAAGTGGATTTCTTATCCTGCTTTTTGTGCTCCTTATGACCATTGCCTCCAGAATCTGCAGTTTATTTTCCTTTTCCTTTGTTATTGATCCTCTTTCATTTCTTGCTCGTACTTTGAGAATCAGATGCTAAGTGAGCACTCTCAGATGTCTCAATCTTTAGTCTCTCCCTTATGTTTCATTTTCTAGTATACCGCATGATTACCAACTTCGTAAGAAGTGTGGTAGTCTCGACCTTTTTATTTGAGGTGAATTGGTCTGCTAATTGGTTGAAGAAACTCCTAGCATCTCCTTCCTCGGTTATTAAGCCCTTTATTGGTGTCAGTATGGAAAGCTTCATGATACTCAGACACATGTGATTTGATTTCTCCCGCAGCTAAAATTCAGCCCTTTGCTCTATAGTGTTAGCACTGGTCAGAAATGTGGGATGATCATTCCTTAATGCATAGTCTAAGTTCATGCAACCTAAGACTACGGTCACGTATTCTTTCAATTCAGCAAAATTCGAACCAGTTAGTGTTGGGATGTTATTAATGTTGGCAGTTACATATTGCACTGAAATTAAAGAGAGAAATTAATTTAAGCTCACGATTTGACTAAAGCCAAGAACATATAAGTAATATAAAATTATGAAAATAAAATAAAATTTTAAATGCATATAAATGGGCTCTTTATGAGATATCAAGTGCAACATAATGTGTCTTCCTTTAGGTCGATACATTATTTGTTAGCGATACTCTGTAATATAACTCAAACTTTAATTGACCACATAATGTGCCTGTCTTTGGGCCGACCCATTGTGCGTATAATATGATACTTTATATAAATTATATTTTGGTCCATAACTCACAACAACCTTAATCGGCCACATAATATGTCTTCCTTTGGGCTGATGAATTTTGTGCATGATTTGAACAAAATAATATTTTGTTCCATAGTTATAAGCTACCTTATGCATATATCTAGCATAAAAGTAATATTCTTTTGGGTCGATTACTTTTAGCATAGATATACGTCTACCCACACAAAATGCACTAAACCTACCTAACGTGCCTTTCTTTGGGCCGACACATTAGTTCAACTTAGTAGCATGTTGTGTAGATAGACTCAAGAAAATTCTAGGAACTTAATTCGAATAGAAGTTACTTAATCAACCTTAACAACTCCAAATTAAACTTATCAATCGGTTGATCCATATGACAGTCGATTGGTTTTATCCCATCGATTATCATAATCGATTTAAAAAGTCTACTATATATGACTACATGATCATATATAGAATTCTCCTTTAAGAAGCTAAAACTCTCTTTAGATTCTATAATTAAATAGTATTAAATAATACTATTTAATTCCTTAATTATTTCTACATTAAAAAAGTTTATTTAATGCATATTTATTTATTTATTTTCTATTTTTTTATTGTTTCAATGAAACTGTACGTTTCATTTTTTTTCTTCTCCTTTACTAGGGATATAAACGAGTCGAACCGAGTCGAACAGTATTAGGCTCGAGCTCGGCTCGAGCTCGAATCGAGCTTTTATCACAAGGCTCGAGCTCGGCTTGTTTTAGAATTATCAAGCTCACGAACAGTTTGAGCTCGGCTCGTTATTAGCTCGATTATCAATGTTAACGAGTCTAACTCGTTAAGCGAGCTCGAGCTCATTTTCGAGCTCGTTTAGAGCTCGTTTTTGGCTCGTCTTAGACCTTATTTTTTGGCTCATTTTAAAGCTTATTTTAAGGCTCGTTTTAGAGCTCATTTTTTGACTCGGTTTAAGGCTCATTTTTTTTGCTCGCAAGCCTATAAATGAACATGTTCGCGAGCTCACGAGCCGAATATCCTTAAGCTCCAGCTCGTCTTGATAAAACTGTCGAGCTCGAAATCGAGCTCAAGCTTGGCTCGATAAGATAAACGAACGAACTTGAACAAGCTTTTTACCGAATCAAGTTCCGAATAGCTCGCGAACCGTTTGGTTCATTTACATCCCTATCCTTTACTGTTTCCACGAAATAGTTTATTATTTTATTTTATTTTATTTTTTTATTATTTTTTTAACAGTAACAATACTGTTTACGAATAAATTTTTTTTTTCATTCAAAAAGGAATCTCAATAAAAAAATGAAACAAAACCTATCTCAATCGAATAATTTTAATCGATTGATTATTGATGTAATCATAAGTTTAAGGCTATTAATCGATTGAATTTTAATTATTGCTGCTTAAAATTTTAGACTCGGTAATCGATTGCTCGATCAAAGAAATCGATTGAACTATCACAATTTTATCTAAAATTAGATTAAAGAATAACGATTTTTTTTTGTCGTTCTTCGTATTCTTCACAAAAACATGAAAAACTCGAAAAACAAGTCTATCTTAGTTTTCTCTTATATTATTTTCAATGATAAAAAATTTGTATTAACTAGGAAAACTTAATCTAGCATATACAAATAAAGATCGACGAAAAACTTAAACTTTATTGCCAATGAAAATAATGAAACATAACCTTCGCTTTGATACCAATTGATAGTTCTTGTAAAACCTAAGCCGCATGAATTCAAGACAATTAAAATAAGAATTTGAATAGGAAAAACAAGAACATATGAGCATGGATCTTCGTTTCATAGAGAACATGACATAAGAAAGTAAATACTGTAATTACAAAGAACCTGAATGTAGCGGAATTGTCATTGTTCTTCGTGTAGAGCTCGTCAATCCAACAATTCTACGGAAGAAGAAGAAGGTTGGCCTTCTGGAGGAGTTAGGGTTGATGGCGCCGAATCCTCTTCGTTAATGGGGAACGAAGAGACGTCTCAAAGATACTATAATCCTCTGGAAACCAACCCTATATATAGTGAACATCTATTATCAGCCCATCAATAATAATAGATGTAAGACTATAAGTCCATATATACTGAACATCTATTATCAACAAATAGATGATAATAGATACGGGACTAAAAGTTCTACACATACATGATCTACATCCAATAACCGAACCCAATAAGCATAAGTTAGATCACTTGAAAGGGTTCAGATCGTATTCACATATGCAACTTACAAATAAGCTCACCTAATAAGGATAATTATATCCAACATTTCTCACTTGCTTGCCAAAAAGACATCCTTCACAAAGTTGATTAGGATAGTTTATGGAGGGCAATCCTTTCACCATTCTTCCATTGCTCATCATTTTCAGCCCATCGAAGTCCAAATGCCCAAATCTCAAGTGCTATAGCCAAGATGAATCTTTGAAACAAGATTTCAAACACATAAGAACATCACTTTGAATATTTAGCAAAAACATTTGGCTCTTTGTCATGGGCACCTTAGCAAGCAATCTTTCACATTCATCTTTCAACGTCAAGTATTTATCTTTTAAGTAAATATCATAATTCTTTTCTAATAATTGGCCCAAACTCAAAATGTTATTTTTCATGGCCAACACATAAAACATATTGGAAATTAATTGATGACTCCCATCTTTTGTATGAATCAAAATTGTATATTTTCCTTTCACTTGAACTTTCGAAGAGTCACCAAAAGTTATATCTCCATTGGTTGATTCATGAAGTTCCATGAACAAATTTCAGTCTTGAAATCAAGATACCATGTACTCTCATTCTCGTCTCGATCATTTTTGCAAGCAAGAAGCAAAGTAGGGCCCGAATCTTCTTTTGCATCATTGCTCTCCACAAAATTGTTTGTCTCCTCCATGTTATTTCTACATTCCCAAGAATAGTGGCCAAGACGATGACAAGTAAAGAGCTCAACTTCACATTTATCATACCTCCACGACTTCTACCTCTTTCCACGATTTCTTCTTTGATTGGAGTTTTGGCTCGTCTCATTATTATATGAGGTGTTTTTGTCATCTCGCCCACCTCTTCCATGATCACGACCACGACCTTGGCCCTGTCCTCGAGATCCTCCACGTCCGCGGCCTCTTTGGGATGTTCCTTAGTTTATGTCCTTCAATGATAGCTTTGCTTTCAAAGCTTGTTCAATTGATTCTTGAACTGGTTTTATTAATCTTTCTTCGTGTACTTGTAAAGATCCAGCAAGTTCATCAATAGTCATGGTATCTAGATCTTTAGACTCTTCGATAGCAACCACGATATAATTAAATCTTAGATCCAAAGATTTCAAAATTTTTCCAACAATTCGATCATCTTTCATATCTCTCCATATCTTTTCAATTGATTTGCGACAGTCAATACTCTTAAGAAATAATCTGAAATGGATTCAGAATCCTTCATGCGTAGAGATTCAAACTCTCCTCTTAATGTTTGGAGGCATACCTTCTTCACTTTATCAACACCTTTAAATCAAGCTCGAAGAGTTTCCCATGCTTTCTTGCAAGTAGTTGCCGCAACAACTTTCTCAAACATCTTTTCATCCAAACTTTGATGGATGAGCGTGAGCACCTTTTGGTCCTTCTTCTTGGCGGATGCCTCATTTTCATCAACATCATTTTATCCATAGGATCCCAAGCTTCATATGCTCCAAGCAAAGCCTTCACTCTTATGCATCAATTATCATAATTTTCCTTAGTGAGAGGGATGGAACAATAAATGGGATTTCATTCGACACTTTTCCTTCGAGCTTTGTCTCCAAACACAAACGAAGGGCTCTGATAACACTTTGTTAGAAGATGGAGAGTATAAAAACTATAACACTCACGGCTGGAGGAAACTAATTTGTATTATTCTTTTTCATATCTGTATTGTTAAATATATAGGGTATTTATAAGGAATACCTAAGATGTATTTACACAAATACATAAATTAATAATAAATGATATACATGTATCATCCGAAGAGTCATTCATGGATCCTCCAAAAGACCTCAAATATTCATGCACGCAATATTAAATAATTTTGACTCAATTAATCTGATTTATATTTTCAACATCAACGAATGTATGCTCTTTGAAAAAAAAATCCTCCTACCCCCTAGTCATTCTCTTAGTCATTTGGTCACTACAACAAAAGTGACTTTCTGCAGTACATCATCAATGACGCTCAGTTAAAGCACGCCGCTAATAATAGTTTTTACGGCGCGCCCAATTATGTGCGTTGCGGATAGTATAATATTTATACAAATGACGACGTGTAAAAAAATATGCTGTCAATAAACTTTTCTACGGAGCAAAGTGTGCTGCTAAAACTTAATATTAATGGCGCGCATAACACACTGTTAATAATTATTATACATATACAAATGACGACGTGTAAAAGTACGCTCTGTCAATAAATATTATAAAATTTTAATAACATGCAACATGTATCATTAATAATCTTCAAACTTTTCTAATGCTTTTTTACCGAAACATCTCATCTTCCTAATTATTTTTTACCAAAACATTTTATGTGAAAATACTCCTACAATTATTGTTCCGCCAAAATGCCTCACTCCCGAGAACCAAACCCCTCATGCATGCACTACTAGAAATAACGACTATTATTATATTTTAGTACTAACATCTAATTTAAAATGCCACTATAAATATTCTTTAATGACACTTATTAAAAACAATCACTGTGAAAAATAAAACATCATATATAGACTCCTTATCGTGACAAATTTCATAAAACCATCTCAACCTGCTAATTTATTTTACCCTAAACTTCCCTTTCTCCCTTACCTCCTCCTCCTTTAATTTCCTTTCCTCTTCGCAGCTCTTCCCTCTCCGCAGCAAGCAAGGAGGAGCTCAGCAAGATCTTCTTCCCTCTTTGTAACAAAGCAAGGAGGAGCCCAGCAAGCGATGATTGCTTGTCGGAAGCCTGGCGAGGCAGAGGCTCCATCGCCTGCTGGCGCACATGAAGCAGTTAGGGCGCTTTGGACCAACTGCTCCAGCACCTATGCCACCAACGTCGTGTACTCCTCAAGCACCTCCGCTACAACCGCTACAACCGCCACCAACGTCTTCACCTTGGAAGGAGTCGATCCTCCAAACAGTCCCTAATCCGTTGCTAAACTAGGAAGTTTTGATGCGGATATCTACAAGACCGCCATGATTTTGATTATTCACTCACAATCCCTAATCAAGCATTCTTTCCACACAATCATTGAGTTAGAATTTGTATAAACATTAAGTTTTGTTTTTCATGGACAGAGGCAAGATGACTTTTTCTTGAGTGGAAGTTCAACTGATGAGGCAGAGGCAGAGGCAGATGATGAATGGATAGATAGAAGTACTAGGTATGTTATTTTATGAAAGCATGAGTTATTTCTAAGTTAATGATTTTTAGTAATTGGTGTAAGATTGTCTCTTTGTTGAAAAACTGTTACATTCGATAAAAGTTTTTCTTTTATAGATTTGTGCAAAACATATTGTTTAAACCATTGCAAAAGGTTTTTTTCTTATGAAATAATTGTTGGTGCAGCCTCTCACATGCAATCAATCCTAGAATTATATCTCACCTTGTCGATCCTACAATTATATCTCACCCTGTCGACCTATTAGTGTTATATTATCTCTTGTTTAACTCAACGTTGCTTCTGAGGATGTCATTAGATATTACTTCATGTTTGGGGAGAATAAGATCTTGTTTTTTGATTGTCTACTAATAAGCATCTAAATAACCTGCAACCTTCCTTTAGTATGTCAGTATATGTCGATTTTAGTTGTCTTATCATATTTTACTCAAGGTTTTATAAAGAACTTGCTATGTGAAACCGAAATAAATGGACATTCTGGTGAAACTGCTAGGGAGAATAATAAGAGCATGTATGTGAATTGGGTAGTTTTGTAGTGTTTTTAGTCACTTACAACTTGCATAACCATATGTAAATCATAAGCCAAAAGCTAATCTTCATAGATGGTAGTGAATTCTTTTTTACCAATTATGGATTCTTCTTGTCTTCATGTTCCTATTGCTGGAAATCATTGAAGATAATTTTTTTTTCACAATCACCAACTTATTTTTCTGAATCTGATGTCAAATTCATCTTTGGTGTCCACTTTCTAATTTCTCGTGCAGAATTTTTCTAATTGGCTATATGGAAGCAGATATATGTAGGTCACACGTTTATGATAGAAGCGGGTATATTTCCCTTATCAATTTCTTCATCAATTCATCCACACACAGTCATTGAGTTAAAATTTTGTATAACAAGCATTCTGTAATAGGATCACTTGTATGAGCACTTAGTGTACATAATTAGATAAATACCTAACCCTTGTTCATAGCTATGCTAATCAGTTTCTCTCCTTGTAGATTTTGGAAGTATGAAATCAAATTTGGGGTCAATGTGAATTTCTTATTTTATTAGGAACATTTTTTTAGAAACCATTTTATTTGGCTATGTAACATTTTATTAGGAACCATTTTATTAGAAAAATTGATGATTCTTGATCTTATCAAAATTTGAAATGTTGATTTAGTTTGTAACTCTGTACTTGCTCTTCCCTGAAGCTAGCTAGAGAGTCTTAATTAGCTTCTTAGTGTTATATATGATACTTGTTCTACAGTACTGAAGCTAGAGAATTTTGCTATATTTTTTCTATAATTTGTTCATTAATTGTTAGAATTTTGTCATAACTTGTGCTAAAATTTCTGATCTAGTGCTAACAAAGAATATGTTACTTATTTATAACAAGTTGCTCTAAATGAAGCTTTAAAAGAACCATTTAAGAAAAGTTGCTTGGAAGCATGCTCGTATGACTGCAACAATCGAAATTAATGTTGTCTTGCTCTCTTCTAAAGCCATGAAACTTGCTTTAAATAAACATTTACATAGAATTGTTTATACTCGTATCACCTAAAAATTGTTTCTTATTTATGTTTGTGTTTTTCTTGCGCATGTTAATATCTTACTTGTCTTCCTTTGCAATTGGGGGGCATCAAGCCGATCAAATTTTAATTGTAAAAGCACAAAAGGTTAGTGAATGCCTCTTCCTATCAAAATATTTTTCTATTATGTTATCAATGTGTTTCAAACTCCCTTTGTTTCAGAATAAGAAACTATCGTTTGATTCTTTTTAGACACATGAATCAGTGGTTGGTAATCTAATGTTAACTTATGTCGTTTGATTTTTGTAAGACTAGTCTCATGAATATTAGCTTGTGAGAACTGAGTGGTCTATTAATATTGTGACTATTTTATGTATTCCAATGCAAGAGGGTTAGAAGAACTAACACAGTAATCAGAAATCAATGTGGACTTTGAACTACTTGCACTACTTCAAAGAGACATAGAAGGAGAGGAAAGACTTGCTGCTCATAATTTTTTTTTACCTTATCAACGTGTAACACAGTTATTCCTATTGGAAAGAAAAATTATATAGAATTTATTTATTTTTATTTTTATATGTTTGTAATAGTTATTCCTTTACTAATAATTGTATAATATTGATAATTATATGTATAATATATATATTTTTATTTTATATGCAATTAATCACAGTGCACGGTTGTGCATTGCAAATGATATTAACTATAGCATGCAGTTGCATGCTGCGAATGCAATTTACCGTAGTGCACAACTACATACTGCAAATTCAATTTATCGCAGTGCATGGACGCGTGCTGCAAATTCAATTTACCGCAGCGCGTGGTTGCACAAATGTGTTATGACTTTTAATAGTATGAAGTCGTGCAGCATACGATGCGCGCTGTGGATAGTAAAATTACACGCTGCAGATAGTCATTTTTATTGTAATGCAATTACAGTAGTATATAAGTAATTTATGTAATGCTATTACAGTAGTATATAAGTAATATTTTTCTTATTTGATTATTTAAACAGGGTAGCTATTTTATTTGCGAATGATTTCATACAAGCTTTTAAAATTTATAACCGAAATTTTCAGATGTGTTTATTTTACTATTACACTCAGTTTACTAGTGGAGCAGAATCTAATTGGAGGGAAATATAAAGGAAGGAAGAAATAGTACTTCAATTCTTGATCTATCTCCTTAATTTTCTATCTCCTACTCTAGTCTAAAGAGCAAAGAGTTATCAATTACATTTAGTTAGATTTCATTTAGGGCATGTTCGAAGAAGTCAGGGGGTGTTTGGTTTAGGGGAATAGGAGTGGGGAATGGAAATGAGAATCATTGATTGTCATTGTTAATGTTTGGATTATAGGAATAAAAATGCAAATAAGGGAATGAATCCTTGAAATTGGGTAATAACTCATTCTCATGTACTTCCCCTTCAATGAGTCATTACCCTATTTTCATCAATGAAAATATTCCCTTATTCCAAAAATACCCTTGACCTAAAACTAAAATTTTCTCCCTTAATATCAAATATCAAAATATATTTATTTATTTTTTCTTTCATATCACTTCTCTCTCCTTATTCTCTCTCATCATATTTTCTCTCTCATCATTTTATCACACACTTTCTCTCTCTTTAATCTCTCCTATCACACTCTTTTTCCTATTTTTTCTTTTATCATACTTTCTCTCTCCTCAATCTCTCTTGTCACACTTCCTTCTTTTTTTTTTTCTCAACACACTTTCTCTCTCATCATACTTTCTCTCTCTTTAATCTCTCCCATCACACTCACTGTTCTTTTTTTTTCCTCATCACACTTTCTCTCTCATCATACTTTCTCTCTCCTCAATCTCTCTCATCACACACTCTCTTCTCATTTTTCTTATTACATATTCTCTCTCTTCATTCTCTCCCATCATACTTTCTCTCACATCATATTTTCTCTCTCATCTTCTCTCATCATGCTCTCTCATATCACACTCTCTTTTCTGATTTTCTCTCAGCATACTTTCTCTCTCTTCATTCTTTCTCTGCACACTTTCTCTCTCATGAGACTTTCTCTCTCATCATTCTCTTTCATCATATTTTTCTCTTACATTCATTTTTCTCTCACATTTAATTTTTTCTCTTATTTTCTTTTAAGGGTAAAAAAGGGAATTTTAATTTATTCCGATAGAAAATATGCAACTAACCAAACATTGCTTTTAAGAGTGATATCCATGCTCATACCCATTCTCATTCCACAATACAATAATTCTCATTCCGATTCTTATTTCTAGGAAAGAACCAAACGCCCCCTCAGTCTCCCAAAGCCTGTATCTCATGGATGGATTGGGCAGGTATATTTGCTGAATTATACCTCTCATCCGCCACCTAAAAAAAGTCCACATCAGAGTGAATCCGAGTCCGAATTGAGCTCAGACAATTCATGGAATTAAAGAGATTTTTATTGAGAGAAAAAAAAACACAAGCAATCCTCGCAGAGATGACTCACTCTCACTAATCCTTGCGCATCGGCTCTCGATCTCGATTCAGAAATTTCTATCTCCGCCGAGGGAGAGAGAATCACGAAAAGCGAGATATGACTTTTATTTGGTTGTCGAGCACGTGTTAGGCGTCACGGCGGTTTGTTAATTTAGATGACTGATGATGTTCGTAGTTGCGAGAAGATTTAAATGCCGTCAGTTTAATTATTTTTTTAAAAAAAATTAAAATATTTTGGAGAGTGAAATTATGAGATTTGTTAAATTCTTACGTATTAACAAAAAAAATTATATTTATTTACAATCGTACCAGACTAAGTCTAAGTAAATTGGATTCGATAAGTTCGTGAGTACACGGTGGAATTACTAAAAGCGAGCTGCCAAAACAAAAGCCACAGAAGTACAGCTTACCATCTCAACCGTCCGATCTGCTCGGCATGATCTGATGAAGCGCCGAGATTAATTATTCCTGCCACGGCCGCGGGAGTCGGAGAGTTGGGTGATGAAGTAGAGCGCGTTGCTGGCGAGCTGCCACGCCGTCGTCACACGGGCGGAGAGGTCTTTGCTAGCGGATCCGGCTCCCTCCTCTGGGCCGAGCTCCTGGAGGCACATGTCCTGGTCGGTCATGGCGGCGCTGACCCACGTCTGGGCGTCGCCGAGCCGCCTCTGCGCCGCCTTGTCGCCCGTGAGTTGGCGGGACACTCGGTCGAGCTGGTCGACGGAGTGGAGTAGGAGGCGGGCGCAGTCGCGGAAGGCGGCGGAGGCGGGGAGAGGGCCTCTGCGGAGGAAGGCGGCAGAGTGACGGGCGGAGGAGAGGGCAGAGGCGGTTGTGGCCCGGGCGAAGTCAACGTCGGAGGAGGGGGTGGTGAGAATGAAGGTGCGGACGCAGAGGGATGGGTAGCGCGCGCGTGCGCAGGCAGAGAGCACGATCGAGGAAGAGCGCGAGGGGGCGGCGGCGGCGTGGGAAGGGTAGGGAGAGGCGCAAGCCAGGACTATGAGGATGGCGAGGAGGTTTTCGGCTCCGGAGAGCATCGTGATTCGTGAGCTTTGAAGAGCGTGCACAAGGTGTTTGAGAAAGGTCGCAAGTGAGGTAGAGTAAGTACTCAGGTTACTCACGCCGCATGTATAGCTTTATAGATCTTCATTTCAATGTGCTTCCTAGTCGGGTCGGGCATTCATGACATTGGATTCATTTAAATCGTAGATTATCAGTGATGGATTTGAATTCTATTAAAAGTTTTAATATTTTTTTATTTTATCATTAAAATCTCTAGACAAAAAAAAAAATACAGTTTTATGAGTAAAATAAATGGTGAGTGATTTCTATTGAGTTTAAAATTGAGTTAGGTTTTCTGGAAGCAGTGACTTCTACCAGGACCGTGATCAAAGCTATATAATATCAAATTTGGCTGTGAATACTGTGCTGGACGATGCTTATACATTAATAAATAAGTCCAACTATTCGCCCGATGTCTTGGGCGAGGAGAACACACAGCTGGTCTGGTCATGGACTATCGTTTAAGATAAGATGGACAATATGGTAGAGTGAGTAGGTACGTGCAAAGTTAATTGTTGGATAGAATTTTATTGACTTTGAATATAAATAATCTTTGAAAATAAATCATCTTTATTTTAATATAATTTAATTTAATATTTATTTTATTTTTATACTCTAGATGCATAGATTTTGAATATATTATAATGAAATGTGGTAGTAGATCATCATAAAATTACATCAATATTCATTATATATTCTAAATTTATTTTCAATCAATCAATTGGGCCACATAATAAATAAAGATAAAACATATCTCGAGCTACATATTAGCATATGTAATGTAATGTACTGAATTTCATTGGTAAAAACATAAAGATGTTCAAACATGTACAGATAGGCGATCATATGATGAGTTCATCGAACATTTCTCACATAAACTTTCTAAGTGGTTATCATTTATTGAGTAGATAAGTCTTTGGTTGTGATTCTACTCTAGCAATTCTTATGACCTAGAACAACATTGAAACTCTATCTGCTTAGGCTACACGACTTCGACTTCATTAGGATCTTCAGGTGGTGAGATTAGGTGTACTAACAAAATATATAGGAGTTAGTGTATTATAGTCGGGAATTAACCACACACTCACGGGTGTAGATATCTTATATAATATATTGTTCAATAGTGTATGAAGTGTTTGATCATAGCTGAAAGAAGTATTTTAGGAAAAGGAATTTTCTAATTACACATGCGACATCACTATAAGATACATCACATGATTATCGAATTAATAGACAACACTTGGTATACCAATGGTTATAGATTTGACCTTGATATGAGATGATGCATGGGACTAGACTGTATGCTAATCATAATTGACTGATTCTTGCAGGTACTATTCAGTGATATGCAGGGAATCATGGGAAGGTACTACTAGATGCTTTTATCATGATTCGTTGGGTGTTAATCAGAATTAGTTCCGACATCCTATGATTAAGGAGTTGATCATTGGATGAGGCTATTAAGGGTATGTCCGAATCAAAGGATGAGTATAATCTTGAATCATAAAGAGTTGTGGACCCACAACAATTTGTATCCCTAAACTATTGAGGATTATACAAGTATTGATTTCACTATTTCCTTTGAGAAAGTCAAATTTAAAGTAGTTGAATTCAACAAATAAAGTTTGATATAGTCACACAATGAATTGACAACTAAAATTTGATATTATCAAATATTAAGATTCATAAAAGTTTTTCTTGGAAGTATTCAAAAAGGATCAAAGTATCGTTTTGGAATTTTTTAAGAGAAGAAAAATTCTGTGTTTGGGAGAATTAGGGCAGCGTCTTCTTAGAGTTTTTAAGGGAAGAAATTTCTGTACCTTGTGGAATTTTTTGGCAGCCCTCTTCTAGTTGTCTCTAGCTTTCAAAGAAAGAAGATAGAGATCTTCTTCCATCTTTTTCCATGAAGACAGATTCCATCTCGTTGTCATTGCTTCTCCTATTCGAGAAGCCAATTGTTGCTGCCAATTGTTGGAAGGTGCATCCCTCATCTTCGAGGAATATTCTTTGATAGTTTCAACAAAAAACAATACTTGATCACTAGTGCAATCAAGCGTTGGAAAGAGAATTCTGACTATAGGCTGGATTAGGCGTTGGAAGTACAAGTTCAATACATCGAAAACAACGGTAGTTTGAGAGGTATGTTTTTACTTATATTTTGATTCATATATTTATTAATGCTTATGTTAATAATTTTGTTTAGGTTATGCTTAAATGATCTACTATGTTTGAATTAAATATTTTGTATGTGTAAATAAAATGATTAAATTAATATTAGATAAATCAATCACATGATAGTTATTTTTGTTGTGTTTTTAGGATCTTACTTGAATAGTTAGATTGTAAAGTAAGCTAAGATAAAGATCATACTTATGTTTGTTTTAAAAATCCATATGAACACTCTCTTGATTTAATTGTTAAATTATAAAATAAAATTTTAAATTTTGCTTGCACATAAGGGTCTCAAAGTCAAGTTCATTGTTTGTCGTATTAATTTTGAAACAAAAACATATATGTTCTTTTAATTGGTTTGATCATAATGGATTTGATAACATCAACATTTTGTTTTGGTGAAATATGATTTTCTAAATTTAATTATAGATAAATTGATTTATCAATTTATTTGATAATTTTACGGTCAATTAAAAGAATTAACAAGAAACATAAATTGATCAATTAATTAATTGATATAAAAATATTTGATATTATACATGTGATACAAAAAAAATTATCCAATGACTCTCACTGATTGTTTATCCTTAAATTATTAATATGTGATATTATGATATATTTGATCTATTTTTGTGTGTGTATATATACATATATATCTATGTTATTTTATAATATAGTTGCTTGAATCCTATAAACATACATAAAACAATTATATTTTCAAAGTAATGACATAAATGTTTAAATAAAAATTCCTCATTTTGAATATGATTCAAAATTTAGTTAAGTCATAAAGGAAAAAATAAAATAGTATATTTTTCACTATCTTCCGTCAACTGTGGTTGCATGATGAACGCTACTCGCGGTCAGTATCTGGCTCATATCCTTGGAGAGGCTTGAACGTTGGAAAGCTGTGTCTTCCACTAACATAAGTGATGTGGATTGGGTGGAACTCCCATGCCTTCGACTCATATCATTTGGGAATGCATGACGACCGTCTATTATAATCCAACATTGATGTGTTAGCTTGACACATAAAGATAATCAACGTCATATTATTGGGCATTTATTAAACGTGAGGCGAAATACATAGAGGCTACATATGATGTAATTGAGTTCTACCTTTTAGGAATTATGATTAGCTGATATCATTCATGGATCACAATTAGCTAATTTGGCTCTATGTACTCATTAAAGAAATATAATTTCTCGTTTCCATTAGAGGGCGATGGAAATGTCAAAAATATTGGGAGGCAATTTAAATATAAAACTCCACATATTTTATCTTATAAATTAATTAAAATAGTCAATAATGTTGTTTATCTATTTTGATTTCAGTATATTTTTGATACGACATCTCAGAATCTACTTTATGTGATACTAGATCAAAACAAATTAACTGGACTTAATTATTCTGACTAACTAAGAAATTTAAATAATTTCATAATATGTTTCGACGGGGTGGTCGCAGACGAAAATCTCAAGTTACAGCTTCTGCAGACAATGTTCCTATGCCGCCATCTGATTAGGCAGCACCGTCGCATACACCTATGTAAGTACCATCACATACACCTATGTCAGTACCATCGCATACAGCTATGCTAGTACTTTCCACTACAGGATCGCCTTCCCCTTCGGCAGTGCCTTCTCCTTCGATAGTACCTTCACTGATCGAGTCGCTTGTACCCTCTTTTGTTCGTTCCTGACACTCGGTTGCTGAGAGGCCAGACACTCGAGAGTTTATATCCCCTTATGGAGATTCGTAAGTAGAATCAAGCTATTTCATTTTTTAAAACTATTTTAATTATTTAACATTTTTTGTAATTTATAATAGATTTGATAATTCTGTCCATGTTGTTCACGAGATTAATAGAATCGTGAATAACCATTGGAGAAGAGACTTGATGAGTTATACAAGGACTCTAGTATCGACAAGAGAGCTATGGTGGAGTGAATTTAAGGTATATCTCATTCATTTCATATCTTAAATAAAAGTGAATATATAAATAATTATTTTTCTTCCATTGTAGCGATCATTCACTTTGGACATGATTGATGAGATGGAAATTAGGAGAATTTTCATGAAAAAATGTGACGATCACATTCGCCATGTACTCAGTCATGCAAAGTCTAAGGGGAAAAACCATCATTCATCATCGAGGAAAATTGGATAAGGATTTCAAATTATGAGGAAAGTGAGGAGTTTAAAAAAAACAAGTGATCGGAATAAAATAAATCAAACTTTTAATTCTGGAGATATGTCTGCGACATATGCGAGACGTTCGATGAGCATAGACGTAGATTAGTAATTTTTTAACTCTCCCAATATTTTCTTAATCAATTTTACACTATTTAATAATTTCAAATTATCTTTTTAGACTAAAGAAATGGGAAAGGAGCATGATTTTATAGATACTTTCACCCGCACATTTTAGAAAAATGATAAGACTTAGAGCGGGGATACAACTAAAGCAATTAAGGTTTGTATAAATTTTGATTTTTAATTAATAACTTAGATTCTATTATTAATGTACCCGCTCTAACTTTATCCTTTTGCGTTCTTAAAATTTTATTATTGTAAATTTATTTTATTTTATTTTTTTTACAATACAGGAAAAATATGTTGAGCTAGAGGCAGCATAGATGTTCAGCTTATGCGAGTGCTGATATTGAGGGGTCTGAGCCGTTTGTTGGTATTGATTTCAATTTATGACTATAGGCGAGTGGGGGGCCAAAAAGTAGAGGAAAGATATTCGGAATGGGTTCTTTGAGCAGAACCCATAGAGTTGATTGTATATCTTCTTCCTCCTCACATACTCAGCAGATGCATAACTTGACTGAAGAGATTTCCTAGTTGAAGGGCATTATAAAGGAAAGGGATCAAGAAATGAGAGAAGTGTGCCGACAACAAGACTTTATTATGCAACATCTTCAGTTAAGTTATGTTCCAAGTCAAATTCCTCCCGATGACGGTGACGACGGTGATGATGGTATGATGATAATGGTGGTGGTGGTGATTCTTCGTAAATTTATGGTAAATTTTATGTTTGGATTTTTTTTTCATGTGATGTTATAGTTCATTCTATATTTTTATTTTACCTAAATACTTTGCATGTTATGTCATGTTTGGTACGCATTTTTACATGTACATTATATGTCATAACTGTATAAAAAATATATTCAAAACAATATTATGAGTTTGACATTAGTAGATATTACAACTCTCTATAAGAAATATGAAACAAAACATTAACTAGAAACATGAGTTTTGAACAAAGGATGTGAATAATAAACAATTTTAATTTCACCTTGATATTTTGTATTTTCTAACAAACAATCTTAGTTACAAATTTCATTAATGTATGTAAATGTTAGATACAGATATCATTAATATGTTTGATATATTTTATAAGTTATAAATGTTACTTATTGTTTATTTGTAATTTAACATAAGAAAAGATGCATGGAAGGCGACCAAAGCTCCTGAGACGTGACAATTTGTATTTTTTTTTTCTTTTTTGCTTTAAATGCCTTGTTATGATAGAACTTTCATGTTTAGATATTATGATTTGTTGAACTTGTTGTTTGGATTTTAGTTATTTGTATATATGAATATGATGTGTTTAGTTTGAGGATAATTTGTTTGAATGTTGGATATGACTGTGTTTAGTTTTTGGACGATTTGTTTGGATGTTGGATATGGATGTGTTGGATATTATTTTGTTGAAGATGTTGTATGTGTTATTGTAAATAAGATAAAAGAAAATAATAAGAAATATTCTGGAAATATTTTTTTTTGGGACAAATTTTGCTACAAATTTTTTTGTCGCAAAATTATCATAATTTATAAGCGACAAAAAAAATTTGGGGTGAATCCTGATTTCGTCCCAAATAAGCGATAAATCAGGATTCACCCCAAAATTTGTTGTAGATTTGGGACAAAAATTAGTTTTTCGTCGCAAATCTGGCCGAGATTCATATTAACTTTTGTGATGAATCAAGATTCGTCGCAAAATTTGTTGTAGATTTAGGTCAAAAATTAGTTTTTCATCGCAAAATGGAACAACTTTTGCGACGAATCTAGATTCGTCCCAAAATTTGTTGCAAATTTATAAAATGGCCAAGCTTTATAGTGAAAAAAGAGATATTTTTTGGGACGAGTTCAGATTTGTCGCAAATCTGGGACGAATTTGGATTAGTCGCAAATCTACAATGAATCCAGATTCGTTGCAAATCTGCGACGAATCCAAATTCGTTGCATATCTGCGACGAATCTAGATTCGTTGCAGATTTGCGACAAATCCAGATTAGTTGCAGATTTGATTTATGATTGTCGCAGATTTAAGATTATGAAATTTGCGACGAATTAATGTTCGTTGCAAATATGCAACGAATTCTACGACAAAAAAAAAAAGAAATTTGTCACAAAAATTTTCAACGAAAATTATTTATTCATCGTAAAATTTAGCAAAAATATTTTTGGGACGAATATATTTTTGTTTCAAAATTTATCGCAAAATTTTTTACGATGAATTCTTTTAACAAATTCGTCCCAAAATTCGTCTCTAAAAAACTTTTTTTTTTGAAGTGTGTGTTCACTGTTTTCAAATAGGATCATTAATTATATTTATATAATGTAAATAACATTGATTAAATATACAAATTTAAACAACTTATTAAGTTAAATGAATAAATTTTAATTTATTAATAAACATATATAAAACAGGTTTTATTAAACTAATAAATAAATAAATAAATATAAAAATAAACATACTAGTTCTTCAAACCAACAAATTTTAGGTAAATTACTAACCAATCAACAAATTTTATAAGATCAAATTACTAACCAATCAATTAAAAATGTAAAAATTTTATGTGACGTTTGGTTTAGAGATTTGGAAATGAGGGAATGTATTCATTCTCAAACCTTATGTTTGGTTGATAGAAATGAAATCAAGATTTTGAAATGAAACTAAAAAATGTGGGTATGGATGAAACTTACCTCTCCTTTGAGTTTTGATGGAATGAGAATAAGAATTACGTTTTGGACGAAAATACTTTTAGTATATTTATTCAATTTTTCTTTCATTTCATTCTCTCTCCTTGTTTTCTCTCCTCATTCTATCATCATATTTTTCTCTCAACCTACATTATCTCTTCTCATTCTCTCTCATCACATATTCTCTCTCATCACTCTCTC